>NC_136017.1:5060306-5242806 GCF_048128805.1 Centroberyx gerrardi
ACTGCAGTTCCCCGTAAACCACAGCACAGTGTGAGATCCTTCTCTATGAAATCGCTTCTTAAAATGCACTTTTATAGACTTGCTTTTGTATAATGCTTTGATTTCACCCACTTCTCATTTTTGTGCTTTTACTTAAACCACTTTTTCATTTGAATGTATTTCTCAATTGTATCTCCTTTGATTATATATTTATTTTTTATATATTGTTGTTTGTTTTTATGCCTTTTTTGTAATGTAATGTAAACTCATCTTTTTGATAAGTGTTATATAAACAAAGAGTAGTAGTAGTAATAACATTAATAGCATTAGTATTAATTATTAATAGTATAAATAATAATAGAAATAGTAGAAGTAGTAATAGTAGTAGTAATAATAGTAATAGTAGTAGTAGCAGCAGTAGTAGTAATACTAATAGTAGTAGTAACAGTAGTAGTAGCAGTAGTAGTAGTAGCAGTAGTAGTAATACTAATACTGGTACTAATACTAGTAGTTCTCCTCCTCTATATTCATCCAGCAGCAGATTAACTGTCAGACTGTTTGTGATGCAGCGGTCACAGGTTCGATCCCTGCAGCAGTCAGCATGTGTCCTTTAACAGTCTTCTGTCCTGCTGAAGAGTCCTGACACTGAACCCCTACCTGTTCACTCACTGCAAACCACACAGGATAAGAGTGTCAGCTAAACGCCTAAGAGTGTAAAAATGCAACAATTTTACCACAACTACTTTAGAGAATGCAATATGAAAAAGCAAAATGCCTCCTCACACACATCCACAGATACGTCCAGCGTTTAAAAATAGAGCCTTTAAGCATAATAAAGCATACAAACAAGAGCAGCATCAGCACTGCAACCTTCACTAGAACCAAAACTGTGGCAAAACAAACCCGAATATGGAACCAAAACCAAAATTACCCCCTACCATCACCGCTGCAAAGCAATATATAGGAAACACTGCCAATCTCTGGCAAGCTACCCCAAACATCTGTCACAGGAGCGGGATTACTGCAGAAACCAGAGAGCCATATGTGGGCGCTTCAGCTGCTCAACGGCCTTGATGATGCAGGGAAATAGTTACATATACTGTATGTATATCACCGCTGCTGGGGAAAAACTATGTAACTGCAATTATGGTGTTTTTCTTCTTCTTCCGGAGTTGAAAGTTAACAAAGTGATTTATGTGTTACGTAAGTTTCATGACACTTATCACAGTTGGTCATCATCAGAACTTCAGCATGTTGCTTTTGTTTCAAATAAAACAGTTAGCCACCTTGCATCAAATGATTTTGCTCATGCATTTAAATATAGATGATTCTTTTACCATGTGTTGAATTTAATCATCTTAAATATTCCCTGCACGGTTTACAAAAGCAAGCATCACAAATTAGATTAAATATATTGATTAAGGTACGACCGAAATGTGCTTTTGAAGGCTGATACTAATGGCAATATTTTTGTATTGAGGCTGCCGATATTTTGTGCTGATATCCAATATCTTGCATTTTTTTCTGTGTGGAAAAGCCTCTGAAACAGCACTTAGACCATCATCATTGGGATTTAAAATTAAGTTTTAAGTCACAATATATCACCTGTTATTTTCCTACCAAGATGGCCGTGTGGTGACGTAACAAAATACTATGAACAGGTGTTTACAGCAAATGTTAAAGCTTTCATGAACTGGATATAGATCGAATCACTATTGTGTTAGATCAATTGGTCAAAGAGTAGCGAAACTGATATTTATTAATATGAAAAAGTTGCAAATTATTCCTTTAAAGTGTCACAGAGGAAAACACTGCACCCCTACTGCTCACTCTGAATAAAACCGTCACCTAAATCCCTACCGTGTGAATCAGAAGTATGTGACTGTGGACCATACCAGCGCCACGGGGGCGGGGCCGCAGTGGAACTCCCAGTACAAGGGAAGTCCTGCCAGCTCGCTCTTCAGCCTCATGCTGATGTCGCCGTCCTCCAGGCGCGTCAGGGAGATCTGGGCGTCGCCGGCGGGCCGCCCGCCGCCCCCCGACAGGCAGGGCTGAGCCACCTCACACAGGTGGGAGAAGAAAGCCTGGGCCGACGCCCGCAGCCGCCGGTTCAGCTCCTGGACAGACGGCCCAATCAGATTTACTTATCAGTTTGAGGAAAGAGGTTCGTCAAAGACTGTGTTACAGAGAATAAAGGGCATAAATACAGATTGAAAACAAGGCAGCAGTAAACATGTCGTCCCCCATGAATGATGCAATCCCCTTCTGGGCCAAATCATTCACAAATATGTCACCTTGTTGTTGTTTATTGTGTGGGACAGGAAGAGTAGAAGATATTTTGAAATGTTTTTAACTGACTGGTTATCAGGATTTTCACCTGTAATTTGACCTGTAATTGTAGCCTAAATATTTTCCCATCATTTCTCATCATACTGATCCAAAGCATGTCTTTTTCAACATACTGACGTTCACTCTGTAATGAGACATGTCTGTAAAAAGTTCAAAGTCTAAAGTCAGGCCTTTCTCCTACAGGTTTGGTGCTACATGGATCACTGCTTTAGCACTTTATGGTGAAGAAATTGAAAAGATTTTGGTCCAAGTCAATCGGTATGAGAGAAAATGATGGGAAAATTGGGTCCAGGTGGAAATATCTGGAGTTATGCTTTAAGAACAAAGGAATAAAATGACAATGACTGATTACATGTGAAGGTGGCGGGTGAAGTAGAAAACTTACCAACCACAGTCCAAATTTACCAGCCTTTGGCCAGTGGTCGGTGTTAATTCCCCCCCTGCATACCTGCGCTCTGCTCTGGATGGCTGCCGAGTCCATCCTCTCCTCCCAGACACAGTGCGTGTCTGTCAGCAGGATGTGGTACGCCGTTTCCCCAAACCAGCTCTTGGCCAGGAGCTGGCAGCCGCTGATGCACACAGGAAGCCAGGGACGCTGCAACAAGACCTCAGCAGGGGCTCCGCTGCCCTCCATCGTGGCAGGACACCAAGGTCAGCACCGCTTCACTGAGAAGAGACATCTTCAAGTTAACACAAACCCCATGTAGCGTCGGATGGGCACACACTACATGATTTCAGGGATCAATTCAGCAGCATCCAAGCTACAGTCCTAGGATTTATTTCTTCAAATCAGTGTGTGTGTTAAAGTAAACACTGAGTTCTGGTTGGGGAAGCAAAGTGTACATCACACATTGCCAATTGCACGTATTTAGTGGCTCCACAATGTGGGTCAAAATAGGGATATGCTCTCAAAAGTATGCATGTTTTGAGATCGTTTCTGGATGTGCATGCCAGTGAACACCCACACCCAAAACAGAGTGTAATTTTCTTTTTTATCATACGTGTTTTTATCACTCACCTCCGAGGAATGCGCCCCCAAGCCTGGACACAGATCTGTTAAAGCCGCGCTACAGACGCCGTCCCGGCCGCATAATCACCGCCTTGCTGGAAGCCGACCGCAGTGGCAGCTCCTGTGGGTTACCGGCTCCTCTCTGGTGATCTGTAATGGGACTGTTTTCGGGAAAAAACGAGGTATTTCTCGTCATTTGCCATTTGAAACACAGGGCACGTTTCGGAGGTTGACTCACGCCACTTTAGAAATCGCAAAACTACCAAATCAGTCACTTTATGACTACAATATACTGCCATCCAGAGCTGAACAAAGAATGCCAGCGGTTAGAGAGTGTACCAGGGCGAGCTGTAGTACCGACACGTTCCGTTTCTCACTTACATGGAGAGAACGCTACGCCAAACTCAATTCAAAAATCTGTCAGTTTAATGTTGCCTTTCTTGTCGGCAACGATACAATCCTGATAGAACAAGAAAGGCCTTTTACGAATCGTTAGGAGAGACTGTTCAATTCGGCATACATTCAACACACTAAGCAGCACTTATTTTCATAAAATGTCCACCTTTATTGGATCGCCTGTCTGTTTGGCGGACGGTGTGAACAAAAATAACAAATGTGATTTTATTGAAAGTAAGCGCTGCTTGGGAAGTCATTTGTATGCCGAAGTTACCAGAAGACCCTAGCGATTCGCAAAAGGTCCTACGTTTTGGTCTACCATGTATGGAAGTTACATTTGTCAATAAGCAAGGAAGGAAAAACGAAACTGACAGACTTTTGAACGAACTTTTGCGACAACGTTGGTAACGACAACAAGAGAACTTAATTTGTGTGTCTGCTGGTGTAATGTCTGTCTAAAGTCACTAAAGTGTAAGTAAGTCACTACATTACTACAACAGCTTATAACAAACCTGAAAACACGTTAAAAAAGTATAAATTAATATGGTAATACGTTAAGAGTACTAACGTTTGCAACAAAAGGATGCTTGTCCCCTGCAGGTTCCTGTTGTTGTCAGTTTGGATTCCAACACCGACTTAAAACAACAGTGAATTTCAAAGGTTCCGCTTGGGAAAAATACTAATACTAATACTAATAGCCTACTACGAATACTAATAATAATAATGAAGCACTTTCCCAGAATAATTCACCAAGTTCTATGAGGAAACTGGCAAATGCAACAATACTTAAGACATTTCCAGTAATAATGGTAGGCTAATCAGTACTTTTTTTAAATCAGTATAGCCTAGTAAGTGATATATCAATAGCCTATATAGCCAGAACGAATATACAACAACTTCTGGCTAATTAAGGAATAAAACATCAATTACATGCCTGATGCACATTTTCTCGTCCTAATTCTGAAACTGTAACATAAAGTATAAGTGAGGTCTGATTTTCTAATATAAAATAACAGCCGCCAAATAAACATAATTCTGTTACAGGGTGCATTTTGTTATTATCTCCCACCAAACGTAGGCCTACTTAAATGTGTGACAAGTCATATTTGTGACTTCAGAACTCAGAAGTCGGAGCTTACAAGGAGCATTTGAAGGCAGCAAAAATCTTGCATTTTACATTGACTGCTCACACTTGATGAGAGGGTTGAGATCCTGACAATCACCAAATGTCTGTCTGCCATTTGTGTGATCATCATAGTCTGAAGCACTGTGGCTGCACATTCATAATCCCTAATGTTAAATGTGGTTGTGATTAAAATAATTTCCTCCTTGTGATTAAAGTCTTAAGTGTATAGAAGAGCAGAAAGTCTTGACAAGCAAGTTAAGTTTTGTGCCAACAGATGGCAGTATGGTTATGAGTACCAAAGAGGAAGAAAGATACTATACTGCAGCTCTAAGATAAACCATCTGAAAATGGCTGACATGCACTTTCTCAGAGCAAATTGCAGTGCAGTTATTGCACTATTTTCCTTTTTATATCTGCTATAGTTCAGTTATCGTCATCATCATCATTATTATTAACTTGGTGTTTATCTTATTATTAATCTTACCATTTTCATTACCATTTGTTAATACTGTTTTGGCTGTTGCTATTTTGTGACTGATCATGCATTTTCTCTGTTCTGTAATGGATTTTTTGCTTTTGGTGCTCCTTTCAAAATAAAAGCACATCACAGATTAGATGATTTCCTAGCTTTAGTGACACATGAAGCTTGATGTGGAAACCATGTGATTTCCAGGGGGCACCAGGAGTTGAATCTGGGACCTCTTGATCTGCAGTCAAATGCTCTACCACTGAGCTATACCCCCTCATGGAGGGCAGGTACAGTGTTCTGTACATCACAGGAGACAACACAGGAACGTTTCTGTAACAAAAAGACTCCATACTCATCAGTCTTAAAATAATTTCCCCTCCTTATTGAAGTCCCTTAGCTTTTTGTATCTACATTTCATAAATTGCATTTCTGCCCCTGACCCCCAATCACACTAAATACATTTCCAACATAATTTTTGAGGATGGATCCTAAATATATTTAAACCTGCTGTTGAACTAACAGCTTTAATTTGGAGTAAACAGGGGGCACCAGGAGTTGAACCTGGGACCTCTTGATCTGCAGTCAAATGCTCTACCACTGAGCTATACCCCCTTTTCCACATGCTGAAATGTGGATTTTATGCTAATAAATATGTGGCAACTTGGAATGGTTTCTAGAAAGACAGCTTCAATAGTTTTCCTCTTTGCTCATCAGTGTTCGAACCACTTTTCCTTCCCAACTGAAGACCATTCTCTCTTTTCTACATTTCATGATCTGTTGCATTTCTTCTATTGACCAATAATGATGAATATTTTCAACAAAAATGTATTTATGGAAAATGGATCAGAAATGTATTTACCTTCTGTGCAGCGCCTGCTGTTATAATATATGGGACCGTTTGCAACAAAAGGAATGTTGTCCCCTGCAGGTTCCTGTTGTTGTCGTTTTGGATTCCAAAGTTAAAACAACAGTGAATTTCAAAGGTTCGGCTTGGGAAATAATACTAATACTAATACTACGAATACTTGACTGCTCACGCTTAATGAGAGGATTACAGGTTCCTAACTATCATCAAATGTCTTTCTGCCATTTGTGTGATCATCACAGTCTGAAGCACTGTGGCTGCACATTCATAATCCCTACTGTTAAATGTGGTTGTGATGAAAATAATTTCCTCCTTGTGATTAAAGTCTTAAATGTATAGAAGAGCAGAAAGTCTTGACAAGCAAGTTAAGTTTTGAGCCAACAGATGGCAGCATGGTTATGAGTACCAAAGAGGAGCTTAAATACAGCAAATGAACAGTCTAGATACTGCAGCTCTAAGATGAACCATCTGAAAATGGCTGACATGCACTTTCTCAGAGCAGTCAGCTATTGCACTATTGTCCTTTTTATGTCTGCTATGTTTCAGTTATCGTCATCATCACCATTAGTATTAACTTGGTGTTTATCTTATTATTAGTCTTACCATTTTCATTACCATTAGTTAATACTGTTTTGGCTGTTGCTATTCTGTGACTGATCATGCATTTTCTCTGTTCTGACACTGATTTTTGGTGCTCATTTCAAAATAAAAGCCCTTCACGGATGAGATGGTTTCCTAGCTTTAATGACACATCAAGCTTAAACTGGAAGTCATGTGATTCCCAGGGGGCACCAGGAGTTGAACCTGGGACCTCTTGATCTGCAGTCAAATGCTCTACCACTGAGCTATACCCCCTCATGTCTTCTGCTATTTCCATACAGGAAAATCTCAGGAACAAAAGCCACAGCAGGTTTCCTCCATGCTCAGCAGGGTTTCAACGTATTTTCCTTCCTAAGTGACGTCCCTTTGGCTCTTTTCTCCATTAGCTGGTAGCTTTCTTGTTTCTCTTTGTAACAGATCCTAATTTTTCAACACATTATTTATGAGAACATCTGCCACACACTCAACATCTTGCATTATTTATATGATACCTGCTATGTCTACTTAATGAATAAAAGCAAAATGAATATCAAATGACATATTGTTCAAATATTTGTTAAAATCCTGACTTGTCTTGACAATCAGTTATTGTGTGTAGCTGTGAAAACCTATCCACATCGAGTGTGTATTACTGTTTGGATTCAACCTAACACATGGTGACATCTCATACAAGCTACGAATAAAAAAAAGTTCAAATTCATATTTAGTCCATTTTGTTTTAGCCATAGCACAGTGATGATACATTGTCAAAACACCACCAGGAGTTGAACCTGGGGAGAAAAGAGCCAAAGAGACAAAATAGATATAAACCCTGCTGAGCCTGGAGGAAACCTGTTGTGGCTTTTGGTCCTGAAACTCTCCTGTAGTCTCTGCTGAGGAGAGATAGAAACAGCAGGAGACATGAGGGGGTATAGCTCAGTGGTAGAGCATTTGACTGCAGATCAAGAGGTCCCAGGTTCAACTCCTGGTGCCCCCTGGACATCATGTTTGATCCAGTTTAAGACTGGTAGAGATTAATTTGTTGAACTTACAAAAGCAGATCAGTATGTTGTATCTCTAAATCCTGATGTACCTCTGCTACTTGGTTTTCTGTCCCTGAAGTCCCTTTGCTTTTTTTATCTATATTTCATGATATGTTGCATTTCCTCCATTGACCCAAAAATATGCCAAATAAACGTCCAAAATCATTTCTTTGAGGATAGATCCTAAATATATTTATGTTGAGTGTCATGTTCTCTGTTTAAATAAATGGCTAACGACAGAAAACCATGTAACTAGCAGAAGACATTTATTGTACTTCACTGGAAGCAACACAGGAAAGTTTCTAAAACAAGGCTGAAACGCTCCATGCTCATCAGTTTTATGACATTTTCCTTCCTTTTTTATTCTAAATGTCATGACTTGTTGCATTTCTGAACAGATTTCTATTAAATAAAATGGAAAATGTTCAAATTAATATTTGAGCCAGAGCACAGTGATGATACACTGTCCAAACAACTGACTGAGCAGTGTCCAGCAGGTTCAATCCAGTCAGAAATTACTAAGTGAAACCTCTGGATCATGACGTGGTTTCCGACCATTTGCTATACAGGTTTGATGTGAAAGCCATGTGATTTCCAGGGGGCACCAGGAGTTGAACCTGGGACCTCTTGATCTGCAGTCAAATGCTCTACCACTGAGCTATACCCCCTCATGAAAAACAGGTACAGTGTGCTGTACATCACAGGAGACAACACAGGAAAGTTTCTGAAACACTTCATGCTCATCAGTTTTATAGACGTTTTCCCTCATTAGTGAAGTTTCACATGTTGCATTTCTGACCCTGATCCACAATGACAGTGAATACATTTCCAAATAGGATCCATCCTCAAAGATATTATGTTGGAAATGTATTTGGTGTCATTGTGGGTCAGGGGCAGAAATGCAAATGAAATGTAGATTTAAAAAAACAAACAATGGGACCTCAATAAGGGGGGAAATTGCTGTAAGATTGATGATAATGGAGTGTTTCAGTCCTTTTTCTGAAACTTTCCTGTGTAGCACACTGTGTCTGTTCTCCATGAGGGGGTATAGCTCAGTGGTAGAGCATTTGACTGCAGATCAAGAGGTCCCAGGTTCAACTCCTGGTGCCCCCTGGGAATCACATGGCTTCCAAAACAACCTGAATGTGTCACCAAAACCAGGAATCTTTTTTGTGATCTGTTTGCCTGGGGGCTTTTATTTTGGAAAGAAAAAGACACCCAGAGAACTCCAGCATCCCAACAACAACCACTGACCACAGATCGGTTTGTGGTCTGGATCCTGATGGTTTCTGGTTGTCACATGGTTTCATCTGCATCTCCCTTACATCCATTAAGTGGATATTAGCCACGTAATAAAAGGGTTTTCTATCCAATTTTTAAAAATGGGGGACCTAAGGTATGAAAAACCCTAACACTTATTCCTTTTTGATTATGAATAGTTTCATTATGTGGCTAATATCCACTTAATGGATGAAAGGGAGATGCAGATGAAACCATGTGACGACCAGAAACCATCAGGATCCAGACCTGGACAAACTGATCTGCTGTCAGTGGTTCTTGTTGGGATGCTGGAGTGCTTTTTCTTTGCAAAATGAAAGCCCTCGGACAGGAAGCCCTGATGGGGTTTCCCAGGTTTGATGATATACTGATATACTGCTTCCAGGGGGCACCAGGAGTTGAACCTGGGACCTCTTGATCTGCAGTCAAATGCTCTACCACTGAGCTATACCCCCTCATGGAGAACTGTACTGTAATGCTGTACATCACATGAGACAACACAGGAAAGTTTCTGAAACACTCCATGCTCATCAGTTTTATGGATTATGAGATGCTTTTTGTTTATTCCTAGCTTTGGTAAGACATGCGGTTCATGGTGATACCTACAGTGTCTATGTGCTTTCCAGGGGGCACCAGGAGGTCTCATGGAGATCAGGTACAGTGTGCTGAATCACAGGAGACAACACAGGGAAGTTTCTGAAACACTCCATGCTCATCAGTTTTATAGGCATTTTTATTGAAGCCCCTATATGCTTTTTTATTCTAAATTTCATGATTTGCAGCATTTCTGCCCCTGGTCCACAATGACAACTAAACTCCCAACGTAATTTTTTGAGGATGGATCCTAAATATGTTTATGTTGTGTGTGTTAGAACATGGGAAATAACTACTGAAGGAATACCAGGATTTAGAGCTGCTGCTGAAAGTTCAACAAATTCATTTCTGTCAGACTTAAATTGGAATAAACAGTATTTCCAGGGGGCACCAGGAGTTGAACCTGGGACCTCATGATCTGCAGTCAAATGCTCTACCACTGAGCTATACCCCCTTTTACACACATGCAGTGGATGACAGTTTCAACAACAATTCATGGAAGATGGATCATAACTAGATTTACCTTGTGTGGTTTTGTGTTACTTTTGTGTATTTTGTAATTTATATTTAGCTGTATTTCCAAAAAATAAGATGGAATTTGCATCAAGGTTCCAGGTTGACCTCCTGGTGCCCCCCGGACATCACATGGCTTCAAAACAAAGCATCAGTAAAGCTGGGAGATATCTCACGGTCCAGAGGTTTCACTTTAGAAGTTCTGACTGGACCGGACCTGTTAATTTACTCTGGGCGACTCATCAGGATGACGTTCAGTCATTTGTTTTGACAGTGTATCATTGATATGTATTCATATGTATTCAATGTATTCATTATTATTGGTCAATGGAAGAAATGCAATATATCATAAAATGTGGAGAAGAGCCAATGATCTTCATTTCAGGAAGGAAAACTGGTTTGAACACTGATGAGAAAACTATTGTAGCTGTCTTTTCAGAAACTTTTCCATGGTCTTTTCTCATATTTAGTAGAGTATAATCAACATTTGTACATGTGTAAAAGGGGGTATAGCTCAGTGGTAGAGCATTTGACTGCAGATCAAGAGGTCCCAGGTTCAACTCCTGGTGCCCCCTGGATGTGATGTTCACTCAAATGTGGGTCTAGTAGAATGAACATTTGTATAACCTTTCAGAAGCAGGATGTCACAGGTGTAGATGTTTGTATACAGGTCAAGGGTCAGAGGTCATGTTCCTTTGAACCATTTGTTCTTTAGTTATTGGTTACATTTACTCCCAATATGAAACATGAAAAAAAAAAAAAAATTGGCTTTTATTTTATTTCCTTTCCTATCACTTTGCTCTTCTGTGGTCACAGGAATATGACCTTTAAAAAAATCATGTGTTAACATTTGTTTTATGCTTTGGGTAAAATGGCAGCTTTGAGTTAATGTAGGCCTACATGTGATTTTGAAAGTAAGAAATTGTTATCAACGGTGAAATCCACTCACAACATTTGACATTTATTTTATGTCTTTCTCTAGAATACAGCATAAACAGTTATGCTTAATTTATGAATTATGAGATGCTTTTGGTTTACTCCATGCTGGTACACACGGCTCTTCCAGGGGGCACCACGTGCACAACAAAACAAGTCAGGAATATGTCCAAGTAATACTAATTAGTTGCTCTTATTCATACACAGACATTTATTCCAATCCAAATGAATTTGCGAAGAACACAGTCAATTCTACTGTGAAAGGCCATGAAAAACAGATCAAAACAACGTCCTGTACCTTTAACGGTCACGTGGTGAGCTTCGTAGCCTAGGAGAAGTTTTGTTTACTTCCGGGTTGTTAAGGACGAAAACAAGCAGACACACGCCCACGACGACAGCGGCTGGGAGGGAAAGCCGATTAAACACACAGAGATGGCAGGGGAGACAGAGGACGAGATACCAGGTAATGCAAGTAATCTCATCATCTTTATTCGACCCAGTTATCGTAAATGTTTTCTAAACGGACGAAAGAAACATTAGATAGCTAGTTAATAGTCCAGGTAGTTCATGTTAGCTTCGCCTTTAGCTCGCTCGCTAGCAGCAGCTGAAGCTTCAAAGGAAAATAACGTGAACAACAAACGTGGAGCTGGAAGACACAGACAAAACATAATACCACATAACATAGTAATTAACCAACCAACTAATAACTAAGTTACAGTTGGAGTTGACTAGTTTCTATCACCTAACTTGGTCAGCTCTTAGTATGTAACGTTACTGTTATTCTACAAATGGCTTCAAACTGGGCTGAAAGTGGTGGATTTTAGTTGAATTTATCAATGGCACGACTTTTAAATCACTTCTCCAAATTTACTTTTATTGTTAGGCCTTTCTATAATCTTTGGCTTTCATTAATGTTTTTTCCGTGTTGCATTGACTGTAGTTTACTTATTCAACTTGTTTCACCCCAATGGCTGGGACTGTGTTTTACTGTTTTATATGATTTTTCTTTGATTTTCATTGATCTATGTCATTTGTTCTCTTATTTTTCTTGGTTGTGAAGTACTTTGTAACTTTGTTTTGAAAGTGCTCTGTAAGTAAAGATTATTATATTCGCCCCCCTGGCTTGTCAACCCTCATATATCTCCATTATAATATATAGTCAACAGCTCATGTGACTTGGCTCAGTACCAGTCGCCTGTTCCTTAAACTTCTTTTCTGTCTTCCAGAATCGGGAGCGGTTTTCACATTTGGAAAGAGCAAATTTGCTGACAACATCCCCAGTAAATTCTGGCTTAAAAATGACGTGCCCCTCAAAATTGCTTGTGGGGACGAACACACAGCATTAATAACAGGTGAGAGCCTCACCACATATGTTCACTACATGATTATTACTAAAGCTTTGCTTTGAGGCAATATTTCAGCGTTTACATTTTGTATCAGTATCGATTTTAAGACATCCAAATGTATTGAAAGGTGTTGAAATGCTTCAAAACATTTGATTCTTACAATGAGAACTAAGTTTTCTTCTAGTTTATGGACATTTGGACTGAGGAAATGAACTATGTATAGTGTGAGTCTGATCAGACTAACGGATGGAAAGTGCGAATGTTAGACAGAAATAACTGCCTACATGTCATTAAAAATGTGCTTACTTTTACCAAAGAGAAGAATTTTAGAACCACTATCGATGTTGAAGTATGGAAGCGATCCCAGCTCTACCAACATGACCTGTCGCTTTAAACCAAATCCTCCCGCTGAGGCACAATAGAAACCAACTGTGCCTTTCAAATGCTTGTCTCCACAGAAAATGGAAAACTCTTCATGTTTGGCAGTAACAACTGGGGCCAGCTAGGTTTGGGATCCAAATCCAGCGTGAACAAGCCCACTTGTGTGAAAGGTTGGTCCTGAAATAGCTTTCTTTCTTTCCCATTCCCCAACTCTTTCTTCCCTGTAAGTGCTGCCACCGACTGCTGTTTCCAGCCTCTTGGAAGACGAGTCAAGAGGGAGTCCCTCGCCCGAGCAGATGTCCCTTACAGCAGGGCAGGAAACTAAAATTTTATTCATTTTACCAGCCAACAAGAGTTTTAGATCAGAATATGACCTCTAAATCAGTTGGATACCTTCTAATATGGCTGGTAGAGTAGACACAGGTCAAATTTAGCAGCCTTTTGCAGGTAGCTGGTGGTAATTTCCCAATCTGCTCACAACTGAACCAGCGATTATTAGAGAAAATGAGAGAAAATGTCTTACTCCTGGACAATACTGTTTCCCTGCGCAAGCTCTTTTTTATCAGTCTAACCACCGTCGCAACCTATAAAGACATAAAGATATTGTTGCTGATGTGGAAAAAACATTTTGTTCTTTTCCTTACTAGAATTGACAGGTGACATGGCAATTTATGTGAGTGAGTTTCATGATACTTGAGCAATTGGTACACATTATAATCCCATTACATAAAGATACACAGGTGTCAGTGAGAAAATACACTTAAATCACACTTTTTGCATATGCATGTTATGTTTTTTCCCCCCACCAAAAACAATGTATATTTTGCTGCAGGGGAAACTAGAACGGTTTTAGTGGGAATGGGATTGTCCTGAATGTGTCAGGTCTTTGTAATCAGTAATCAATGCTGTCTAACCCCGTTTTGGACCTTTTTACAATATTTCTGTTGCTCTGCCTCGTTGAGGAAACCCTTCAGGGTCTTACAAGTGGAAGTCCCCCCCCCCCCCCCCCCCCCCCCCCCCCCAAAAGAGGAAAGCCCCAGATTTGTTACTACTGTAATCCCAATCTGGAGGGTCCATAATCTGGTTTAATCTAGAGAGAGAGAGAGAGAGAGAGAGAGAGAGAGAGAGAGAGAGAGAGAGAGAGAGAGAGAGAGAGAGATACGCTGCTGGTTGCTTATCAGGTTTTTCCTCTCCACCCCGCTGTGATTATGATGCAGTCTCAGCACCATTTGGCTTTCCATCTAAATACTGAACAGGTGTGCGGTTCTGTGTGATGTAATGAAAAACATACTGCAACATGCTCATATAAATGGCATGGTCCACTTATGCGGTGGAAATAACATATCAGTGACTTTTTTTCTGTAAAATAAAGTAATTACAGTGCAGTTTTCTTTCGAACAGAGTGAAGTGCATATCGTAGTGTTTCTTTTGTAGCAGTTACAGTGGAGATCAGTTTAGTTCTGGGTTTGCTAGCATTCCCAGTCTTAATATTAGTTTGATTACTTGTTAAGTGGCTTGTATTTGGAAGTATTGACGGTGAAATACTGTATTTGTTACAGTAAAATACACAAAATGCATCAAGCTACATGAGGAAACTTTTGTTCACATACAGATGTGGCAGGCTATATGGTAATTTGTTGTGTAGTAAGGTATTTAATGTATTACCAATGTATTATCAAAAATGTATTACAAATAACTTCAAAAAAACAACAACAGCAAGTCAAACATGTTTTAGACCTTAGACCTAACCTTTTTTTGGCCTGAAATTGATGAGAAAAGCATGAATATTCATAACCAGAATTGTTCAGGCAGGGAATCAGTTGTTAACTTTGTACTGATGTATTTAGATTTACATTTTAAAATCTCCATCTTATAATTTCAGCTCTTAAGTCTGAGAAAGTGCAGCTTGTGGCCTGTGGAAGAAATCACACTATAATCTGTACAGGTAACTCTTTGATTTGGATGCATTTTGTTTGTGCCAATATAACATCTATTTTAACCTGGTATGGACAAGGGAGGCTTCCGTCTCAATCAGTTTTGTGTGTGTGTGTGTGTGTGTGTGTAGCTCAGGGAAACGTGTACACCACAGGCGGGAACAGCGAGGGTCAGCTGGGCCTCGGCGACTGCGAGGAGAGGACGGCCTTCCAACTGGTCAAATTCTTCAGTTCACGTAAACCAATCAAAATGCTCGCTGCCGGTTCGAACACGTCTGCTGCTCTCACCGGTGAGGTTCAGTGTTGAGGTTTAATCTCAGGAGGTGCATTGTGATATAAAAGTACAAAAGTCATTGATTTTTTCTTTGAGTCCTTAGTTGACAAAATACTAACACTTGGAGAGTGGATCCTTAGAAATATTGAAAGATAAACTCAGTGATTTGCTTCATTTACTGACTGATCCTGCCCCTGCCTCATGTTAGAGAGCGGTCAGCTGTTCATGTGGGGCGACAACACCGAGGGTCAGACCGGCCGGGGTAAAGAGAGCCACGCCACGACCCCCCAGCAGGTCACCATGGGCCGGCCCGTGGCCTGGGTCTCCTGTGGCTACTACCACTCTGCCTTTGTTACAGGTGAGAACAGGAAAACAAATTCAGCTACGACAATATACAGACCTTTAACTAATTATTAAAAAGCAACACATTTCGGCTTCAATAACCTCTGTCAGGGTTACAGAATTGCTTGTATATTCAACAATAAGTATATTCAGTGACATCCCACATGGCCACCTCAGGGCCCATAGACCAATTGGATGCCAGTATTTCATCATAGGGTTCCTTAAGGACATAAAATCCCAGTCAGGAACCGTAAAACATCTAAATGAAATTAAATTCCTCATTCATTCCATTTGGGTAAATAAAAGAAAAAACTCCTCTTTATTTCATAAATTGTCTTGATTGTCTTTTTCTTTTGGTCCTTTGTACAGGTGAGTACAGGGTACAGGATGTATTTCCATTGTCAGTTTTTTATTATCTTTTTCCTTGATTGTGGTTTAAATAAATATTAGAACGTTAAACTCAAAAGTTGAAATTTAAAAATTTAAATTTGGGAACCGGGAAGGAAACATTTTTTTGTAGCCTATAGGCCACAGTGGCAAGTAATTTTGAAAAGTCACCAGCCACTTTCACTATTTTGCAAGACACACTGCTTTCACTTTCATATAGAGAATTTAGATTTCAAGAATAGAAATCCAAGTGATTGTTGGTTACTTGTCAATGTGACTACAGTAGACACACTTGCCACAGTTTGCCACTGTTGGCTGGTGGCAATGTCCCACCCTGTTGTGGAAATAGTTTTTTCGGTACATTTCCTTTTTTCCAGCTTCCTTGCTCTACTCATTCTGTGAAACTGTCACTGTATGTTCTCAGTTGACGGGGCTTTGTACACGTTCGGGGAGCGTGACAGCGGGAAACTGGGTCTGGGCACCGACCAGCTGGCCAGCCACCGAGCGCCGCAGCTGGTGAAGAGCATCACGGAGAAGGTGACACAGGTGGCCTGCGGCGGCGGGCACACTGTGGCCCTCACAGGTACAGCCACACACACAACAGTGGCAGTTACAATTCTTGCCTAGTGCAGCTTTTATCATGCTTGTTCATCTTGATAATTTGAGGTGTTCAAATGATTATACTGCACTTTTTGCATCTCGATATCGTGACTTGTAATTACTATACGATTAATCACAATGGACTGTGCCCTAACTCAAGTTCATAATAAATTAGATAGGCTTTTGTTTAAACCCCAAATGCTTTATTTATTCCATCTTACCCTTTCAGAGGATGACATCTACACGTTCGGCCTGGGACAGTTCGGCCAGCTGGGACACGGGACGTTCATCTTCGAGGCCCGGCTGCCCCGCCTCGTCGACCACTTCAAGAAGGGACGGGTCTGCCATGTGGCCTGTGGAGAGAACCACACGGCTGTGATCACAGGTACACACACACACACACACACACCCCAGGAAATGTATTGGTTCAGTAAAAGTTGAGTACCTCCCCCCATGCCACCTGTCAGACTGATTGACATGTTGTTGCCATGGTTTTTTAGATAGCGGTGTGCTCTACACGTTTGGAGACGGGAGGCACGGGAAACTCGGCCTGGGAGAGGAAAACTTCACCAATCAATTTAAACCAACTCTTTGTCCGCGCTTTCTCAAGTATAACGTTCAAGCGGTAGGTGTTGCACATGTGCATGTTTTGGGGTTTATCGAGATAGAGATTTACTCATCATTTTGATATTAAACTTCGCATGGTTACTAATGCTAATACATACTTCTGTGTGCAAATTTACAATCACAGGCCCCGTGCGGCGGCTGTCACATGGTGGTGTTGGCACGGCCGAGGGATCAGAGCTGCGGCGATGCGATCCTGGAGGAAGACGACGTGACAGAAGATTACCTAGAGAAGTCCCTCGGGCAGCTGCTAGGGGACACCGCTGACTCCTCTACCCTGCAACGGAGCCTCTCCGCCAGGGATCGCAGGAGAGAGAGGGTGGGTACCTGACCCGGACGACCCAGGGTCTTGTAGAGGCGGGGTTCCTACGCAGGTCTAGAGAGCCTGGAAAAGTACGACAAAGGAAGTCAATCATTTCTAGATCTTGAAAGGTTTCTGAAAAATGTTGTTGTTCATTGCTGATATATTACTATCCATTTACTATAGTTGTAAATACACTTTCCTATATTAGCAGTTATGCAGGCATTTCTCGGAAGCAGAGCTGCTCTGGAGGCAGAAATAATCTCATTGGTTGAGTTAAACTTCAGTGGGCGGAGCCAAAAAATTTTTTTTTTTGGAGTACAAGTTAGCTAACTTGAACTTGAAACTTGAATGGCTGAAAAGGAACTCTGGTCAAAATATAAATAGTAAATATAAATGGCAATGACTTATTTTTTCATCTCATTTTCATCTCTCATCATTTTTTTCAATCTCTGAAATGGGTTTTTTGGAGCATTTAGTTCGTATTTTTATGGGTTTGTGTACACTCGTGCATTAGCATATGAGTCCTCGCTAATTCAACCCCCCCCCCAACCCCCCCATCCTTTCCTGTAGGAGCGATCTCCGGACCAGTTCGGCGCCATGTTCCGCACCCTGCCAGCCAGGACGCCCGGCTACCTCAACCCCCCGCTGCCCGTCACCAGCCAGACCATCCCGCCCAGACTGCCTCCACCAGAGCTGGGCCACAGAAAGGTGCACAACGGCACTCACCAACACAGGAGCGCAGGGTCAATCCACAAGGGTACCTACCTCACCTCCTCCGCCTCCACCTCTTCCTCCTCCTCTTCCTCCTCATGTTTTCCTCCAGATTGAGGAAAAGTGGGATTTTGAAATGCTTGGCAAAGTCAAGCATTTGCAGTTTAAACACTTCTAGTTGGATTTCCGTAGGAATTTGTAGCAAAAGTTCAGAAAAATGTAAGAATATATTTTCACATTCATTACTTTTTTTTTGCTAATTTTCCTGTTTCAGTAGAGCTGTTATTCAGAGGTCTTAAGTTTTTTTCTTTTTTTTTTTGCTTGGGTCTGCCTTCCTTCTCTCTACCCCCCACCCCCCACCCCACCCCACCCCCAGTTCCTACTTCCATCTCAAAGGGTGTCTACTATGGGTTCAGACATTCAGTATTTTCTTCAGAAACTCACACCATTATCTAATCTTACACTATTATTTTAGTATTCACACCACTAGTAACCACATCACCATGCTACTGTCCTATAGCCGATGTGAGCTAGCTGACTGTTAGCAGTAGCACTAACTGTGTTGCAGAGATAGACAGGATACATAGCAGGGCTAGTACCCGATTAGTCGTTGAAGCACAATGTTGCCCAAAAGTTCAGCTGGACTGGCCGATATGTCTCTGGCTGTAGAAAGTGGAGTCCTAGTGTGCAGCAACTAGGTTTGGGAAAGTAACACAAACTATCAGTAAAATGCCACGTGAATTTGGGCAATGGCTGCTAAATTTGTGCCATAAAATTAACAACCGTTGTCCGGGGGCTTCTATTTTTAATCAATCACAGGGGCTTTCACTTTTCTCCATCACCTTCACTGATGGATAAAAAGGCCAATTTCTCACGCTGGGAGTAAAATGCTTGTTGTTCTGAAAAAGAGCATCAATTATGTATGATGTATAATCCAAATGAATCTGGAAAAAAATCAGCGTACGACTTAAACTGACTGGACTAAAATGTCCTGTTTTGTAACCCGGCAGAGCAAGCACGGGGCGAGACAGACAGCACTGTGGAGAGCCTGACTGACACCGACAGCGTTAAAGGCCTGGGAGAAACCACAGATTTCCTCAACATGGTAAGAGACAAATTAATCTGCCGTCTGCTCTGACATGTGCAAGTGAGGGAAGAAATTGAAGAGTTTCGTTCTGACACTCCTTACAAAAATGTGGGAGGGCGGCAAGAGAAAAAGATTAATTCTCCTTTGGGAATCTATAGAGTTTAAAGAATGGGAGGTAATCTAATAACTCATATAATGTACAAATGTTGAGTGATGAAATGAATTGTTCTACTTCTGAGATTAAAGTAATTTCCACCCATTATTATAGAAATTATGAGTTAGGGTGGATTTTGGTATATTATGACTTTCCCTGTCTTCAGTCCTAATTATTTTTGATGAATGTCAGAAATCATTTTGGAATTTGACATTGTTCATCTTAATTTTTTTCCTGACAGACACATATGATGAAGATGGACCCCAGTGATAAGACACTCATGCTGTCCCCAGTTCAGAAGGTAACTCAGCCACGTCACTGCTGTTTTTTTCAGTTATACACTTATTTGTACCCATTTCTTGGGCTAATGGATAGATTTATCACATTAACAGCAGCCATGATGCTTCACACCTAGCCATCTATCCACCTGTCGCTCTGTCTTTCTCCATTATTCAGTCATGCATTACTTTTTTTGTTTCTCGTCTCTCTTTTACCACTTACTTTGGTCCAGTTGTCTGCATGTCTCTTTTCCACTCTAATGCATGCCTCTTTTTCATCCTCTTCCTGCTTTCTTGTGCCTGGGATAGAGGAAGGGTAAGCATGGTAAGGCAATTAAAGGGGAGAACGAGAAAGAGAACCAAAGAAGGGAGAGAAAGCTCCCAAAGCCGGGGCGTTTCTCCCCGACCTCCCCTTCTCATAAGAGGGGGGATCTCACCCCCCGCCGGGCGTTGCCCACTGAGCTCTTGAAGAGCCACAGTGCCCGTTCTCTTACGACACAAAGCCCGCGCCACAAGACACAGGCCGGCACTTCCCAAAACAAAGCAGTCGGCAAGGAGAACGTCATCATGGCAATGGAGGAGTTAGAGCCTGCTGCTGCGAAGGGTAGAGCTACAAAAAGCAAGCCTCCAAGCTTAGGGGACATTAGCAAAGAAAAGTCCAAACCGCGGCCCAGGCCAATCCAAGGGAACAGCCAGTTGATAGAGGTTGGCAGGGAGGGACGAGGAAAACTGATAACAGACTCTAAACTGGGGGAGACAAAGAGCCCCACCCAAACTAAACGCTCAGAAGCCAAAAAGACACTTTTGGGTGCCGGTTCTAAATCTCCGGAGGTGAAAGTTAAGCAAGTGCAGTCTGAGCCCAAGCCTGTTAGGGTGAAAAGCAAACCTATAGTTGTGGAAAGTAAACTCGCAGGAGTTGGCTCACGAGATAAACATGGTGGCAGAGACTCACCAGGCTTTGATCTAAGTGATGCTCTGGATGAAAGTATAGGGAGTCTTCGATCGCTTTCCGAGGGCAGCGTGAGGTCTAAAAAAAAGTCCCAGTCCAAAGAGAATATAGTGTTATCTAAAGACCCCAAAAAATCAAAGAACGAGAAAAACAAAAAAGAGGCTCAGTCCAAAAAAGAGGCTCAGCCCAAAAAAGAGGCTCAGTCTAAAAAAGAGGCTCAGTCCAAAAAAGAGGCTCAGCCCAAAAAAGAGGCCCAGTCTAAAAAAGAGGCTCAGTCCAAAAAAGAGACTCAGTCCAAAAAAGAGGCTCAGTCCAAAAAAGAGGCCCAGCTCAAAGAAGAGGCTCAGTCCAAAAAAGAGGCTCAGTCCAAAAAAGAGGCTCAGTCCAAAAAAGAGGCCCAGCTCAAAGAAGAGGCTCAGTCCAAAAAAGAGGCTCAGTCCAAAAAAGAGACTCAGTCCAAAAAAGAGGCTCAGTCCAAAAAAGAGGCCCAGCTCAAAGAAGAGGCTCAGTCCAAAAAAGAGGCTCAGTCCAAAAAAGAGGCTCAGTCCAAAAAAGAGGCCCAGCTCAAAAAAGAGGCTCAGTCCAAAAAAGAGGCTCAGTCCAAAAAAGAGGCTCAGTCCAAAAAAGAGGCTCAGTTAAAAAAAAAGGCTCAGTCCAAATCTTCGACACAAACGCCGCCAGAAACGCCGAAGCGCAGCCTGCTCGCCGGCGCTGCCGGCGCCGCCTCTCTTGCAGCAGGCTCGGCGTTGATCAGAGAGGTGGCGTCCAGAAGCCAGTTCAGCTCGCCGTCGCCCACGCTGTCCGACAGTTCCAGCCCCGAGCGCCGCCGCCGCGGCATCTCGAAAGACGGCGCGGCCAAACCCCGGTCCCTGTGGAGCGAAGAGTCCGACTCCGAATCCCACGCCGCCAAACCGGGCAAGAGAACCGCCGTTAGCATCAATATCATTCCAGCGCCGGAGAGCTCCGAGCAGAGGGATAGTAGCTCCTACGGGGGTTCGGCGAGCCTGGATGAGAAGGAAAAAGGTCTGGATGAAAGTGGGGAGGAAAGCAAGGACGAGACCGAGAGTAGCAACGACAACTCAGCCAAACAGGAGGAGGAAGAGGAGGAGGATGAAAGCGAGAGAGGGAAGACAACGAGTGCAGAAAGCAGGGATGAAAGCGAGGGAGAGGAGGAGGAGGAGGAGGAGGAATCGAGCCACAGCATCGAGAAGGTTACAGAAGATGACGAAGACAGCGACACTCTTCAGCCGGAAGAGGAGGAAGACGATGACGAGCAGGTTACCGAAGGAGAGGAGGAGAGAAGCGGGGTAGAAATGGATGAGGAGGAGGAGAGCGAGTCGGAGGCTACGGGAAAAGATGAGAGCGGAGAAGAGGAGGAGGAGGAGGAGGAAGAGGAGTCGAGCGGGACGGTGGGAAGCGAGGGAGAGAGCGAGGAGGAGACGGATAAGAGCGAAAGCAAAGCAAGTGACATAGAGGAGGAGGAGGAAGAGGAGGAAGAAAGCGAGGAAGCGTCAAGTAGCGAGACAGAAAGCAAAGGAGGGGAGTCTGAAGATGAGGAGGAGGAAGATGAGGAAGAGGAGGCGGAATTAGAAGGGGAGGAAGAGGAAGATGAAAGTGAATCTTTAGAGTCTTCGGAGGCGAGAGATGAGAGTGACGTGGAGAGTGAAGAGGAGGAGGAGGAAGAGGAGGAGGAAGAAAAGAAGAGTAGTGCTGAGGAGGAGGAGGAAGATGAGGGGGAGGCAGAGGAAGAGAATAGTGAGGAAGCAGAGAGTGAAAACGAGGAGGAAAGTGAAGAAGAGGAAGAAGAAGAGGAGGAGGTTGAAGAGGAGGAGGAGGAGGAGGAAGAAGTAGAGGAAGGGGAGAAGAGTGAAGAGGAAGAGCAGGAGGCGGAAGGGAACGAAGACGAAGAAGCAGAGGAAGAGGAGGAGGAGGCAGAGCAAGAAGGTGAAAAAGAGGAGGATGGAGATGAAGAGGCTGAGGAGGAAGAGGTTGACAATGAAGAAGAAGAAGAGGAGAGTGGAGAAGAAGAAGAGGAAGAAGAAGAAGAGGAGGAGGAAGAGGAGGAGGAGGAAGAGGTTGACAAAAAGAGAAAGAAAACCGCTGAAATCAAAAGACAGAGTAGTAAATCTGCGACTAAAAGTAAACCAAGGTCAGGTGGGAAGGGCCAGGCTGCAGGGGAGTCTGAGGAGTTTTGGGATGATGTTTTACCTCAGTACCTCAATCTTAAATAATACCAGCTATATACTGTATATTTATATGTTATACAAGAAGTTATACCACTTATTTTTACCACTAAGTTTTCCAAGGCCAGCACAGAAAACCATGTGCATTGTACAAAAAACATTTCCTCTATTGTCCATCACAGACAGTGCCTTTTCTGGTCATATTCATTTAAGATCATCTTATTTATTTGTTTGTTTTTGCTTTGCTGCATTTCATTTTCATGTGTATTGAATGCATAGGTAAGTTGCTTTTTTTACGCTGTTTCTCTCGCAGACCCTTTTTATTGTAATATTTTATTCAGAACTTCTTTTGCATTTCCATCCTTGCCTTTGGGTTGTATGTAAATTGCCTGATCCACCACAGTACAGGGGGAGTTTTGTCTGCTCTTGTGCTGTTTAAATAGTTGCAGCTGTGTGTAAAGCGGTGTCAGCAATTTCTCAACTGATAGAAAATCAGCTAAAGTTTTGCTTTAAAAAGGCTTTGTTTACTTCTTTACTTGGCAACTACAAAATAGGGCTGAACGATTTTGAAAAAATATCTAATTGCGATTATTTTGACTGATATTGCAATTGCGATATGATTTGCGATATTAGAGGGTATGATAATTTTTACATCATTATTCTCATTTTCATTGAAAAACGTATTAAAATGATTATGGTGTGATTTTTGCGGGGATCTGTACCAAACAAAGATGTTTTCTTAAGTCTGTAGAATATGATGTGTAGGCAGGACATCTCTGCAGCACGACAATATTTAATTTAAAATGGTATTTTGACACACATTTCGCCTTTAACAAATATTGCGCCTCCTGCGATTTGAAAATTGCAGTAGGCCATATTGCGATTTCGATAAAATTTCGATTAATTGTTCAGCCCTACTACAAAATGGGTATATTTGGGCCAAAGACTTGTGTGTTTTTCCCCACAACCCAGGTGTATCATGCCATGCTCATACTGGCACAGTACAGGATGTTTTTGTGTTTTGTGCTGGAGAAGTTAATATCTGGTACCGGCTACATCATTACATGGGTGACAGGCAGACGATGCACACAAGTGATCAGTATTCCAAAGGGTGCTGATACTGTCCCATAATTTGTCAATAATTTATCATTTTTACAGGCTGAATTTTGACTAAAACTCATGTTTTTCTGGAAAAGTGCATGGTGAATTTTGATATCATCATGATATGGCCAGTACCAGTACAGGTACAGGTACAGGTACAGGTACAGGTACAGGTACCGGTGCAATGGAGCTAAACCCTGATCTGATTTTAAGGTGTTTTAAGGTTCAGGTTGCCTTAATCTGTGGCAGTTGAAGATTTACATTTTTATAAGTAATGATCATGATATCTTCTTTGTTTTTTTCTCTTTCTTTCTTCTTCTTTCTAATTTCTTTTCATGAGATAATTAATTTTAAACAATTTTATTTTTGTGTTTTATAATAAATACATTTTGTTGGATTTGTTGTACTACGTTTTGTGTCTTCTTGCAAAGCAGGATAACGCTCAGAAATTAATTAATTCAAGATTAGCTCACTGGGACGAATTCCTGAAGTTAACTGCATGGCACCGTCTTTCCTAAAGCTAATCAGTTCTCTAGTTTATGACTCAGAACTCAGTGAAGAATGACCTGCATGTGTAGTTTTTGCATTTGGCACTAATGCTAAACGTTGGTAATGACAGCACAGGATGAGCTTTCCTCTTTCTTTCGCCCAGGTTATTGAGTATTTAAGGCAAGTTAATTTATTCATACAGCCCTTTATCACAAGCATGTCTCAAAGGACTACAGAGATTTCAGATCCAGGAGCAGGTGGGGCTCGTTTTCTTCCTCCGATCACGTCATCCTCTTTGTGTCTGTAATCCTTCTCGCAATCCCTTCCTATCCCTCCCAGTTGTAGTAATAACATTGTAGTGTAGTAGAATAGTGACAGCTCACATGTAGTAATATAGTAACAGATCAGGGGGTTGTCAATTTACTTTCTTTATTCAAAACATATGATAGAGCGATCATTCTCTGTTATTTATTTAAGAAAGGAAGTGTAAATCTTTTTAAAAGGGATCGGGGCGGGAAAATTAGCACCAGCACCTTCTGATTAATCTTGACTGTTACTGCAAGTTTGTCTTCCTCTACCAGCCTTTTTTCGTGTTTTGGCTGTTTTTTTTTCACAGCATTTCTCATTCTGTCCTATTGTTTTCATGCTTTTCTGCCGCCATTCCCTGCCTCCTCCTCCTTTCTTCAAATCCCATCCCTCTGTTAGTTTTTGGTTTTTGAAGTAAAAGTAAATTGAGCCCGAGCCCTGTATAGCTTTCCCACCGCTACCTCCTCTCACCCAGCAGAGTTAGATATCATGCCCATAATTAAGTTCTTACACTGCAAAACTATCCATTTTAGCAATTTAATCTGGTATTGAGTCTTAAAATAATATTTTTCATAAGAGAAGTAAAAAAAATCTGCCAGTTGGGTGAGATACTTTCACTTGTTTCCAATGCAAATCAACTTGTTTCAAGAATTTTTTTTGATACTAGTGGAGTCTTCTACTTTATTCTGTCTTTTTGAAAATATCGATGCTTGTTTCTATAAAATTCCTGAAACAACTGAAACGGCATTGTTAAAAAGTGGAATCATTTCATCCCGATGGCAGAAATTTCTACTTGTTTTAAGAAAAATAACATTTTTAGACTGAATACAAGACTAAATATTTCGGTAAGCAGTGCAGATCTTCTCTTGTGCTAATATTCCTCATATAATGCGTATAATGCGCCAGCTAAGGCTGTAGTTTCGTCTAGTTTTATTTTGTTGGACATGAAATACATTTGTTATGTCTCAAATTTAGTCTTTGTTTTGTCAGGATTTGAGTGCTCAGACATGGAGTAAAGATGAGAAGGAAGAAGAGGAAGAAGAAGAAGAAGAGGAGGAGGATGATGAAGAGGTGGAGGAAGAGGAGGAGGAGGAGGAGAATGAGGCAGAGAACGATACATCTGCCGAGACGGAGGGACGGTCCTCGCAGAGTTTAGACGACTCGACAGAAAAACCAGCGGAGGAGTCTGAGCGTCCAGTAAATACACTTCCAAATTTTTCATCTACATTGTTTTTGGTATTGATGATAAACATTATGTGCCAAATGGGAAATTGTAATTGTAGTTGTAATTGTGCACTAACATGTGAGATCTGATGTTTCCAGAAGCCCGAAGAGCTGAAAGAAGAGTCTGTACCTGACGGAGAGCAGAAAGGTGACTGAAATTTGTTGGAAGACATTTCAATTCATGTCTGAATAAAGAAAGATTCACGCATTATTTATATGCATCGATTAATGATGAAACACATTAATCGATGCGAAGGAAACCTTAAACATTGAATTGCACGGTCTGCCATCAACAGCAGCTGAAATCACGGAGGGGCCCGACACCGTAACTGAAGAGAAGACGGACGACAGCATCAAACCGGCCAATGGGACGGCAAACAACAACTCAAAGGGCCAATCGGGCTCCAGCAAGAGGGTAAGAGGATGTTTTTTTTTTTGAGGAAAATAGGAACAAACCTGGGTTTTCCAGAAGTCCCTCAGAATCAAAAGAGCGAGGGCTTCTTTCTAGAGCCGCCATTTTGCACCAAGAGACGTCCAACAATCATACAGGGAGAAATCCATCGTAGAAGAGGAGAGAGACCAGTTTCTCCACCCACAGGAGCAGGAGAGAGACCAGAATGCACTGCAGCATCAAGATGGGTTGGGGTTTGTGTGTGTTAAGTGGCGACTCTCACTTTTTATTGACTGAACAAACTCTCGCTCCACTGTCGCTATCACTATTGCTTTCTCCACCGACATTTACTGTATATAACCCACAGCTGAATGCAACAAGTTCACACCCGTTCTCTGGGGGTTCTCGAAAGGCATTCTGGGAAATGTAGGAAATCACTAACTGCAGTAGAAGCAGACGAGGCAGGTTGAGGGAAAGTGGGTTCACCAAAAATGTAAATTACAACCCTTCATCACAAAATAACTCCTGGAATGAATTGAACAGATTGATATATAACAGTGTGAGAGGATCTGAGGTCTGAGTTATTGTTCTGAGATTGAAACCGAACGAGGGCGATCGCTCACCTCTTCCGCCACCAATTTCTCCCTTGTCCTCCTCTCTTCAGCTCTCTCTGTTCGGGCGGCTGTCCTCCTCCTCCAGATCCAAGCCGGCGGAGGAGAGGGGCCGAACCGGCAGCGGGGACGCGGCCGTCCGGGGGGGAGAGCCTCCCCCCGCGCCCGCCGGGAGCAGCGGCCCGGAGACAAGCAGGGGCGGAGCGGAGCCGAGGGCGCCGCCTCCTCCGGGCGTCAGGGGGCCTCGCTCCGGCACCTGCGCCTTACTGTGACTCCCGAGAACGACACCCTGGGGTGGCCCGCAACGAGCGGAGCCAGAGTGTTCAAAGGTTCATTAGCGGCGGGGTTGAATCCCCGAACAGGGATGATGGGTTTATGAAATGCTGAACATGTGCAGTACTTTATATAGTTCAGTGGTGTGCAGTATCGTCCAGCTCCTCTGTGCCTTGTGTTAAAGCTGCACTAGGCAACATTTTTATATAAAGATACACCCGTCTTATCAGCCTAAATCACAAAGTGGGGCTGCAAATAGAAGAGCGTCCCATCCACACTAATTGAGACGCTGTAGATTTGCCCTAATTGCCAAAATGAAGTTCTGGTGTCAGGTCTGGACTCTTCTCCTCCCACAGAAAGTGACGAATAAAAACTTCAAAAACCGTCTCCTAACCAGCAGCAGAGAAAGCTGGACTCACCAGCGTTAGATCTTCTCCTCTCTCGTCTCTTTGGTTTCTTCGGTATAAAGCATCACAGAGCGGCCGCTTGGTGAACATGAGCGAGCTGTGAGACGTTTACTGACCTCACTGTGCAGGATTTCTGGGTACTGATGTCATTTGGAGCCGCCAGCGTGCGAAGTTGCCCAGTGCAGCTTCAAATCAACCACTACACTTCAACCACTATCTCTTCACAAGTGACCTAGACTATTTATTGACCCCCCTCCTCCTCTCCCTAACCAATGTATTATCAATATCGCCATGTTGCTGTGGGTAACGATTAGTTTTTGATTTTAGGGTTTGTTGAATTATAGATGTGTGGTTGTGTGGCACATTTTTTCCTAGCCTGTAGCTGAGCCTCAAGGTGTGTGTGTGTGTGTGTGTGAGTGACTTTTCAAACTGTGAGGATGTAAATAATATTATTTATTGTGAAAATATCCTAAAGCACATTTGCACTTTGTAATGTAATCTGTACGTGTTTCAAGGAAACGCGTCAATTTTATATATTGATATGATAATCTCATTTAAATGACTCCTACGTTTTTTATGATTTGGATTTTTGTGATACCAGTAAAGAGTTTTGATATAAAGCTTTTCACCTCCTGTTTGATCTTCTGCATTTTTGCACTTTTTTTTTACATTGCAAGAGTTGTTTGAATACTTGGATTAATAATCAGGCATTATTTAGGACATCCCTGCCTGATATAAAGCTGGTGAACTTTGACCCTTCCCATCAGAGTGAAGTTGTCAGTCCACAGGTTCTTCTTATGCCAGGTCATTTCAATACTTCTTAATAGGCTTTTAGGGTGTAGGGTGAGTGATTTCAGCTCCTGCGTTTTTAAATTCTTAAATCAGTTCCAGGTAGCAGGGTCTTAAACAGGCTTAAATCTGGCTTTCTGAAACCTGCAGATAACCTGAACCATTCATTTTACAGTCTCCTGGAGATTTACTGGGTATTTAATCATTAGAAAGCTGCACAGCTGAATTACTTTAATCACCCCTGGTAGTTCTCATCAGTTCAAGTAACTACATCATAGTATAACAGCATAATTGTTAGAAATTAGGCTCCGCTTTCTTCTAAACACCTTCTCTGTTACCCATGAATTCAAGAAACATCTTGTAAGTATTCATAGTATTCTCTTACGTCACCACACAGCCATCTTGGTAGGAAAATAACAGGTGATTGTAATAAATTAACAGGTGATTACAGTCAAATGACAAACAGCCAATGAGCTGTGTGTATTGTAAAGAGCCATATTGGTAGGAAATGCATATGACATCATGGGAATATGCCTAAAGATTTATTTTTGCAATAACCCAACAAGTTCAATTGTATACTTACTAGGAATTATGACTATGAATTTGGTTTTCTTACATAGTAATTAAGCCATGGTTTCATCTATTTGGAAAGTGTTTAATTGACTTTGAGGCTGAAATTGGTTTTTGCCCCAAATTTACTCGGACAAAGTGATGTGTAGAGGTTATAACATGGCGTGGTTTCACACAGTAACGCTCGTTTAAGTAATACGCGTTTAAGTTCGTTTAATATTCTAGCTTTTAACACTTAAAATCATCAAATAAAAGTGGAAAATACATTTAAAAAGAAAGGTATCTCCTACCGGCAGGCGGCAGCATCTAGCTAAAAGCCTCGCTCCTCTGGCTGTGTTTCCTCTTAGCTAGCGGTCGTTGACGCCGTTTGACAACCAGCAGGAAGTTCAGTGCATGACAGTATTTTTCCAAACAGCAAGTCGGTTGTTTTTATTTATTTTTCTACTGGAAAACTAAGACCTAAAAACTCCCAGCTTGTACCGGCGGTGGACAGCAAGAATGGAGGAATATCATCACGGCAACGAGGTTTGACCCTGAACTGACTGTCTTTGATTTATCTTCTTAATAATAACAACAATGCTAGTTAGCTAGCTAGCTAGCTAGCCACTCCTATGTTAGCATAATTATTTGGGGTATGAGTGATTATAACGCTGTCTGCCAGGGAGAAAATTCACTATAATATTAATATATATTCCTACAGGGATTTATAGTGTGTCTGTGGTACTCAATCGGGGTTTATTGTGACTTTATCGTATTTAGTGGTGTTTGTATCTCCTATGGCATCAGTGATATTCCTAAAATATTCCAGGGACTAAAGTGTGTCTGTGGTACTTAATGGGGGGTTTATAGTGACCTTATCATATATAATGTTATCCTTATCTCCTGTAGGATCACTATAATATTCTTACAATTTTGTCTAAAATGTATTATAGCATTACTGTCTTTTAAACATCGACTCATTCTGTTGTACCATTGCATTACAGTTCAGCTTTGATCCAATCCATTTAGCCAGAGCCTGTAGAGAAAGCTGTTTTAGCTAACAGTAAGGTGTTTGAGTTGTGGAAAACTTTAATGGACTCGTCTGTTTGTTGTTTCCCATTTGCAGGGCTCATTCAACCCTGAGGAAGCAGAAAACACTGTCAAGGAGGTAACATATCAGCCAAATCTGTACGATTATGTACTTCCAACTCTGCAGAAATAGTTTGTTAGCAAACACTGACAATAACAATCCCATATCATCATTTGAATGTGATGTGAAAATCTGTCAACCAAGGACGTTAATTTTTTTCAAATGTTGGACAGCTTGTTTTGGAATTAAACTCTTCATTTCCTCAGAAAAGTTGGAAGTTAAAGAAAAGGGGATACAATAATAAAAAAAAAAATGTCATAAAACTCTATTCTATTCTGTTGTATTCTGCATTCTATTCTATTCTACTCTATTCTCCAGCAGCTTTTATGGGAATACCCTGTGAAGTGTTTTGCTCTGTGATCCAGTCCCCTTGGGAGAATGCAGCAACCAGTGACTACCACATGACTGTAAATAATACTGCACTGTTATCTAATGCTCTTCTGTGTGTGTGTGTGTGTGTGTGTGTGTGTGTGTGTCTCTCTCTCTCTCAGTGTATTGAGAACATCATAGGTGGAGTCGACTACAGCCAAAGTCTGGTGAACAAATGGACAGCAAGTATTGTGGAGCTTTCCCTCACACAGCTGGTCAAACAGGGGAAGCATTACAAGTACATTGGTATGTTGTGTGTGTGTGTGTGTGTGTGTGTGTGTGTGTGTGTGTGTCTCAGGGATCTTTTTCAGCATATAGACAATGTATTCACGGAAGATTTGATCTAACATTTAACTTGATTTTTATGCCAGGGATTGAGCACATCTTGCTTAGGAAGTTGTCTTTGAAGTTTTTACTTTTAGGAAAAAAGTTCCATTAGTGAGTCTCAGTCCTCTAACAAGAAAACTGCGGTGCGGTTCGTTATGCGTGAGAAGGTAATCCAACCGACTACAGGAAACCATCCCAAAACACAAGGGATTATGGGTAGAAGGAGACGGATGTTGACATCTGATAGCCAGCAGTTCCTCCTGCTTGGAAAGCCTAGCAGAACAAAACAAAGTCTGGACTGATGCTCATATTCAGCTATTTCATGCTGAGCTAAAATTACAGGGACTGGAATCAGATTTGTTTTGACTCTCTAACCTGGCAGGATGACAGGTTTCCAAAACTCTGTCTAATAAACAAGCTACTTGAGTCATGTGGCTTTTGTTTACAAGCCCTGGTTCACGTGTAATCGGAGAGTCTGAACCTAAACGAACCAAATTCAAAAATGCAGCAAAATCAACTTTTCCACTCAGGTTTGGACCAAAGAAAACAAACTGTAGGTGTGATCGTAAGCTTATCTGATTAACTGCTCGTATGTGTGTGTTTGTCTTTGTGATTGTATGTAAAATGTGTTTGCATCCTGTGTGCTGCAGTGTGACTGTGTCTGTTTCCTGTACAGTGACCTGTGCTGTGATGCAGAAAAGCGGCGCCGGCCTCCACACGGCCAACTCCTGCTACTGGGACACCGCCATGGACGGTAAGCAGCGCTCCTACTTAGGGCTGAACAATTAATCAAAATTTTATTGAAATCGCAATATGGCCTACTGCAATTTTCAAATCACAGGAGGCGCAATATTTGTTAAAGGCGAAATGTGTGTCAAAATACCATTTTAAATTAAATATTGTCGTGCTGCAGAGATGTCCTGGCCTACACATCATATTCTACAGACTTAAGAAAACATCTTTGTTTGGTACAGATCCCCGCAAAAATCACACTATAATCATTTTAATACGTTTTTCAATGAAAATGAGAATAATGATGTAAAAATTATCATTCCCTCTAATATCGCAAATCATATTGCAATTGCAATATCAGTCAAAATAATCGTAATTAGATATTTTTTCAAAGTCGTTCAGCCCTACTCCTACTGCCCGTTCACACTGAGAGCAGCTCGGCTGATGTGTCGTCTTATCTGGACGATTGTGGGCGGGGCCATCTATGTTGTAGTCTAGTTTTTAACAGGAAAATCCCTGTATTATATTTCAATAATCCATAAATTCAAAAAATCTAAAAACGCTGCACAGTACAGTGAACTTCCATTCTATATTCTATACTTCCATATAGATATTGAAATGCAGGGAAGCTGTTATTAGCTTCTGGGGAAATGAATCTATTCTATTCTATTCTATTCTATTCTATTCCACAGAGTGTACTTGCTCTCTTCTAATGCTTGTGTTGTTTTGTTTCTTCACAGGTAACTGCACCGTGAGATGGGAAAGCCGCACCATGTACTGTGTGGTCAGTGTGTTTGCTGTGGCCATAGCGTAGGACACACACACACACACACACATGTACACACACACACACACACACACACACTCAACCACTACCACCCAAAGAGGAATGCAATGTGTTCCCGCAACCAGCAGGGGGCCACCAAGTGCCACAGTGTCCACAATCCATACAGCTGCCTTTCCTCCTCGTAGCTTGACCTTTGACCTCTCAAGCATTCTGCGGAAGGTCAAGGAGAAGCTACATAGAAAGGAAAACAGTTGTATTTTTTTTTTTTTTTCTTCTGTCAAGCTGAAGTCGGTCCTGAATGTGACGGTTGTTCAGACACACGCATGTAATCTCATGTTTTTGTATTTATCTTTTCTTTCCGCTGCAGTGCTTTGAAAACCGCTGTATGTCATTCACAGCTAAGTCATGTTCTTAAACTGCATGCTGCAGCTGTAAGCACAGGGTTTAATGCACATCTCTTCATTATCTGTTTGTTATGCATGTCATTATGGAGAGGAGGGGGTCAGATTTTGTAACCAGAGCTGTTGGTCCCGGGATGGAAAGACAATAAACTTGAAGATTTGTGAACAAACACCAGCTTTCAGTCGTTTGTTAAAAACTAATAATGGAAACCAAACTGTTCACCGCTTTCCAACTTTTCTGAGCTGAAAAATAACATTAACAAACCATTTTTGGGTCATGGAAAGTTTTGAAACCTGTATTGGTATTTTAATCTTTTTCCCAGGCCTATTGACACGATTTACAGGATTTCCATGAGGTTTGGAAAGTAAGAAAAAATGTGATATTTTCTCATCTTCTGCAGTTCTAGTCCAGATAAATTATCTGGTTGGATCACAGAATATCAGGGAAGTTAAACATGAACATGGTATTTATTTAACTGATTGTTCCTTTTTTTTGGGTTTCAACATATTTATGGTAGGAAATTACGACCTGCCTATTCTAAAAAATCTAGTTGGCTAGAAAAATAGTGGAAGTGGCTGAGGACCGGTAAACAAGAAAACTAAAAACAGTTCACTGCTTTGATCTCATGGAGAAGAGAAAGTGTTTCTGTAAAATAATTTTAAAACTTTGCTCAGCCAAAATTCACCACTAAGCATGAAAACAGCTCTGCTTTAGTCTTAGTTCACATAAATTCATGGAAAAGGGGAATTTTATATTTTACAGTAGATGATCCCACTCAAATTGCATAATCCGGGGGTGAATATCCTTCATCTTCCTTTGTTGCCTTCTCAGAAAAAAAACCATAACTTTGCACTTATAATGTGACTTTCACTACCACATTTAGTTTCATTTCATTAATTTCCATTAAGCAACAAGAGAAATGTATCTGTGTGCATCCGTCTTCAGGACTTGGTGGTTTCCGCCCCTCAGGCAAGGAGCTTTTCTTTTCATGTGAATCATGTGAAAGATGAATATAAAAGACACTTTGAAGCTGTAAAAAGATAAGCAGATAAAAAGTTTGGATTTCCATTTATGCTGGTATCTGAAAGCCTTGAAAAGATTATTTTCCATCAGTAAATCCTAACTGTCAAGAAGTTAAATCTACTTCAATCTACAACTGACATGATAAAAATGCACAAGTAGATACATGGACCAATATCACACACTTTATTCTGTGTCAATACAATATAGAAGCATTAAGTGAAGTGAATATACAAAAATAAGCATTGGGGAGTTTGTTTTTGCAGCTGCTTTAACAGCTGCTAAACTTTATTTGTAACCTTTATTTATCCAGGGAAAGCTGATACACACTTGCTCTTTTGCAGCTCCTTCACACTCATTCAATTAAACACATTCACACACTGGGAGCTGCCCAGTAAAACCACAGTCTGATGAAAAGCTCCTCTGTAGCAGCCAGGGGGTGAAGTGCCTTGCTCACCGGCACTTAGACAGCAGATGTTGAGGGAGATGAGAGCGTTTCTCATCGTCTTTCCCCCAGCCAGTTTGGGGATTTGAACCAGCGACCCTCCGGTTTCAAGCCTGCTTCTCGGGAAAAAAAAAATAGGCCGCCGCCCAAACAACTAAACGAAATGTCTTTAAAAATAGGAAGAATAGTTTTGAAACCAACAGTTTCATTAAATTGATGTAACACAAAAGGAGAACAAGGTAATGTGGTAAAGCACCGCAGGGTATTTCCTTACGTTTGAGCAAGAATCCTTGCAAAACGTCTGTGGAAAGAAAAGGCAGAAGAAGAGCAGAGTCCGGGCCGGCCGAGGAGTCGGGTACAGCTGTTCGGGTTTGGTCTGCCTCTTTTTTGTTAATCATGAGAGACAGCTGTGGAAAACACTAATGCTTCCTAACACTGCAATGCATGTATTCAACTAACAGGGTTCCTACACAGGTCAGGAATACTATAGACAATAAATTAGGGGAGTTTGGGATCTTGAAAAGTTTGGGACTCGTACAAAGAAGCATGGAAAGTGTTTTATGTCGATGTGGATCTCCTGTCCTTTCAATTTTGGTTGTATTTGCTAGGTAAAATAGTCATTATAAGTCATTATACTGTATAATTCAGGGATTCCCACTCTTTTTAATAGAGTAGAATCGAGTAGTGAGAAGAGTTTTGTTGCTTTATATGATGAAAAGAAAAACTGCATTTCGGCTTATTGCTGCAAACAGTGGTGAGGGTGAAAGAGATGATCAAACATTTTGTTATCATGCTAAGTTTACTAGCTAATGTCTAGTAAATGGAATCTACTGAAATTTTAAACCATCCCACTTGGAGAACTACTGGAATTTTTCATATTTCCCAGCCTCAACAGCAAACAGTACATCTTAACGTCCGATAAAAGTATGCAACCTCGAAATGGACAATATGCAGGAACCCTGACTTCAATATATAAGCGGTCAGTCTCAGCAGACCGGCCGACCCCGTGACCCCGTGACCCCCCCCCTGCTGGGAAAGTTTCCTCTCTCCTCCCTGTCGACGTGGTGCTGGTGTGTTTCGTAGAGCGGTGGGAAGGTTTTAGAAGTTCTCCTTGTTGAAGATGAACTCCACTCCGCCTTCTGAATGGGACAGACACTGTTTCCCCAACGCCTTCCCCAGCTGGGCCGGGCCGCACAGGAAAACTCCCACTTTAGTCCTGAGGAAACACACAATCCTGGTGTTATTATTGGTAGTAGTAGTAGCTGTGTAGTAATAGTAGTAGTAATAGTTGTAGCAGTAGTAGTAGTAATAGTAATAGTTGCAGTAGTAGTAGTAGTAGTAGTAGCAGTAATAGTAGTAGTATTAGTTATAGTAGAAGAAGCAGTAATAGTAGTAGTATTACTGCTTCTTCTACTATAACTAATAGAAGAAGAAGAAGAAGAAGAAGAAGAAGCAGTAATAGTAGTAGTATTAGTTATAGTAGAAGAAGCAGTAATAGTAGTAGTATTAGTTGTAGTAGTAAGAGCAGTAATAGTAGTTTAATTAAGTTTAATTTAATTGAGTCAGTGGATCACAAAAAAACCTGTGCCGCTCTTTTTATCGATCTTTCAAAGGCCTTCGATACAGTTGAGCACCTTATCCTGAAGCAACGGCTGCTCAGTGTTGGGTTGTCTGAGCAGGCTGTTGGCCTGTTTGAAAATTACCTGCGTGTCAAATTTGATGGCACTTCCTCCAGTGTACTACATGTTGCGTCAGGGGTCCCCCAAGGCTCTGTCTTGGGTCCACTTTTGTTTACTATCTATATTAACAACCTGGGTCAAAATGTTCCTAATGCACAGTTTCATTTTTATGCCGACGATACTGTCATTTACTGCTGTGGTGCCACCCGCTCAGTCACTTGAGTATTTGCAGTCTGCTTTTGGTATTGTAGAGTCACGGTTGTTTGATCTGAAACTGCAAAAACTAAATTGATGTTGTTTCCTAATGCCAGGAAGACATTCGCTTCTCTTCCTAACATTGTAACCTTGCAGGGCAGTCAGATTGAATTAGTGTCACAATACAAGTATCTAGGTATTTTAATTGATGATCGTTTAACTTTTAAACTTCACATTGAAAACTTAGTAAAGGAACTGAAGCTTGAGCTAGGTTTTTATTTTAGAAACAAATTCTGCTTTTCCTATGCTGCCAGGAAAAAATTGGTTGAGGCTACATTCCTTCCCTTGCTTGATGGTGATCTGTTGTAGATGCACGCCTCTGCCCAAGCTCTCACTCACCATTGCACCCTATATGTCAGAGTTCAGTGACCTTCATTGGCCTTGTGCAGACTTACTCATTGGTACATATTTATTTATAAGTCCATCCTTGGTCTGCTCCCCTCTTACCTTTGTGGGTATATCTCACTCAACACCAGGGGTTAAAGTGGGCCGGCACCTTCGATTAATAAGTAAATAAATCTGATTGGCAGTTTCATACATAATAATGTCAAGCAAGTTCACAGGGCTGCCAACTCTCACGCACTGACCGTGAGACTCACGCAACTGACATTTTTCACACGCTCTCACGCCACAAGTCCATTTTCTCACGCGGTGAAAAACAAATTCATAACTGATAACGTCGCGGCGCGAAAAGAGGAAACTGACAGCGCACGAGACGAGACAGAGCAGCACCGTGCAGCAGAGAGTTATTCAGACCATCTGCATAGAGAGAAATATACACAAATCTATTATATTGTAGTTTATTCCCATGCATGGTGCTCAGAGTAATCTCAGTCAGCGGCTCTTCTGCGTCTCTCCCTCTCCTCTCGCGCCGTGCGCACGCAGGCAGGAGTGAGAGTGAGTTACTATGGTTACGGGGACGCTCTGTGTCTGTCGCTCTGAAACTTTCTCAAGATTCCCAATAATAGATTTTTAGGTTAGTATGCCTATGCAAAATCATGAATGTAAGCACCTCAATGCTGAAATCTAGTAATATAACATCATTTTACATTTTTGGTTAACATTATACAGGGTTGCTGTTTCTTGACTTAATCCAAGAGGTTAGGTGGTGTAGAAATGCAGGAAATTTGTTTTAAATTACTATTTTTTTCTAATCTCAAGGGACTCACCTGGTTAAATAAAGGTTTAATAATTTAATAATAATAATAAGTAGTAGTAGTAGTAATAGAAGTAGTTGTGGTAGTAGAAGTAGTAGTAGAAGCAGTAGTAGTAGTAGTAGAAGCAGTAGTAGTAGTAGTAGTTGTGGTAGTAGTAGTGTACAAAATGACAGTAAAACTCACTATGGAATACTATTGAAGTTACTGACTATCTTAAGACCTTTACTGGCAAAATAGTAAGAACATTCAATGTTTTTTATTTCTATAATTTATCAAGGAACATTCCATTTCACTCATAAAGTCCCATTCCTCCATTTATTGCAAACTTGCTCTAGATCAGATCATGAACTATCTGAAGTCAGTCTGTGTGTGATGTAGAGAGAGAGAGAGGAGAGGGAGAGCCTCACCCTGGGTGCTTGTTCCCGATCGTAGTGAACTCGTTGTCCCAGTTGGGTTTGCCGTAAAGAGTCTTCTGTTTGAGGCCTGTGATTGGGTCGTTCTCCGCCTCATGGTGAACCCAGAAGTGAGCAGCCTGAGAGAGAGAGAGAGAGAGAGAGAGAGAGAGAGACAGAGAGAGAGAGAGATCTGGATGTCAACTCACATCTGTATGACATTTTATGTCAGGCAACAGAGATGGAACAGCGACGACTTGGACTTAACTGACTTATGATATATACATTTTCTGGGGCTCCCAATTAGATGTGATTGTTATTCTGAATCATTGCTGATGTGATGTGGGTTTTTAGATGTGGGTTTTTAAATGAGTTTTGTATGTAGTTAGCTTTCGAATAACCCTATAGGAGTGAAAACCTTGTATCTCCAAAGTGTCAAATTTTCAGGAACTAAGAAAACCAGCGTCGAGCTTAGCTTGACGGGAATGTATTTTTCACTTTACCCAATACGTTTCGAAAGGGTTTTAAAAAAGATTTCATCAGCCCAAGAGGTCGGACAATTTTCTCAACATACAGGCCCGATCCCAAACCAGCCCCTAACCCCTCGCCCTGTCCACCCCCCCTCCGTTTGCACGTGGAGGGTTCGCCATATTAAGGGCCGTCCCAAACCAATTAGCGGGAGTGTAAAGTGGACTGTCGAACCCTCCGATAGAAACTCGAACGTCGGCCGGCAGGAAGCGCACCTGCAACAGGAGACTGGAGGAAACGCCAGACAAATGTTAAGTTCCGCCTATCTACTTTGTCAAGTACTTGAGTATTTTTGATCATTCACACACACCTTTGTTTTCCTCACGCTGACTTTACAAAGTTTAAAACTAAAAAAGGAGAATATCACTTTGTCCCTAAGGTCGCTTGACTTGTAGCAAACCCATAAACGCCTTTATGCATGCAAACAAAAATAGTCCAGTTTACTTCACATTTCATTCTCATGGTTTTGGATGTTATGTGTTGCAACCTGTTATTATTGCCTCTCGTAAAATTTGCAGCCGCACGAGCAGGGCTTCTATCGGTTGCCATGGTGATGACTGCTTCCAATTCTTCCGGTAGAGTGGCGAGGGCGTCCCCCTCCCCCGGTTGCTGGTTTGAGATTGGGCCATAGAGTCACCTTTCGCCTTTTTAACAGTCCCGCCGCTCCCATCCAATCACACTGCCTTTCTCTCCCTAACTGATCTCCCATTGGTTTACACTTTTGAATGATCCGTCCCTGCGTTATGTCTCGCCCCTACATCCTGTTTTAAAAGGAAATACATCAAATTAAGGAACCGAGATGCTTTCAAAATACTGTTTCACTGTGACTTGAACTCTGTACTCTATATTAACGGCCCCGTGCTGCGTCTGCCTCGTACCTCGGCCTCCTTCCAGCGGGTGAGGTAGATGTTGTAGCTGAGGACGTCGGTCATGCCCTTCTCCGCCATCTGGCCCTCCAGGGACTGCAGCAGGTCCGCAAACCACTCGAAGGCCTGCGTCTCCGGGCACAGCCAGTAGAAGTAGATCTGGAGGAGAGTCACTTTATTCACCCAGTGCATTAAATGTGCAGGAAACGTCTGGTGACACTGGTGCAGAAACATACCGACAGCCAGAGGTGGAGTCCTAGAATGTCCTACTGAAGTAAAACTACTGTTGCTTTGCTGATATTTTACTTAAGTAGAAGTAAAAGTACCGGTGTAAAAGATTAAAAAGTAGCTTAAAAGTGTCTCATTTCAAATGTCCTCAGAGTAAAAGTTGCTTTTTAGAAAAGAGAATGTTGTTAGCTGTGATCTTTTCCATGTGATTCTTAAAAAAACGAGAGGACAAACTTCAAACTAGATTCTTTTAAATGGAAAAATTAGAAATGACAAAATAAAGTGCACAAAGTAAAGACAGATTACTCTTCTCTTCTCTTGCTGACTGACCGTTCACTGTGAATGGCTCTACAATTTATCAATTTACGATTGTCCAGTTTCTGTTGCTGATGAAGAGACACAAAATTAATACTCTGTAATGGATGGGATTTAAAATGTAGCTAAGAACAATACTTCAGCAAAAACGTACTTAAGTAAAAGTTAAAGTAAAAGTTTTAGTGTCTCATAGTGGCTTCAGGGGTTTTTCCACCCTGACAGAGGATAAAATTTGTACATTTTTGGCAATTTTGGCAGTAAAATGGTCAAATTTAATTTAGTTAATTTAGTTACTGAGTTTTCGCACAAAATATTGACTATCAGCAGCTTCAATCCAAAAATATTGGTATCATATTGGCCTTCAAAAATCCATATCGGTCCTTAATAGACAGTAAATTGTACATATCACTCTATACATATCATTCTGCAAGGTATCCACACACAGGGTTCCCACACTCACTAGGACAGCAAATTTAAGGACTTTTCAAAGACTTTCAAGGTCTTGTTTCGTGACATTCAAGACCTCAAAGTTGGCATGTTTTGGGGTAAGACATGACATTGGTCAAAATTAGACTTAACAGATGATTATGATCTTGTCAAGTCAAGAAATCCTGATGAAATCAACGCAAATCTCCCTCCATCCATTCATTTTAAAAAAACTTTGAAGGCCTTGTTTTACTTTTCTGAAATCCACAAACTCTGAAGGATTTTCAAGGCCTGCGGGAATCCTGCACCCAGCTTATCGTGAACACCGGGCGTTTCTTTTAATGAAGAGCTTCCGAATAAATCACTGACTACTAACTTCACCCTCTTGGTCTCTCTCACCTTTTTGGTGAAGACCTCCTGGTTGTTCTGGATGTGTTTGTACCACACAGACTTGAGGGTGGAGGCGAAAGGAGTGACGCCGATCCCGGCTCCCACCAGCATGACGACCTCATACCGAAACACATCCTCACTGGCTGTTCCAAACGGGCCGTCGATGGCCACCCTGCAGAGAGAGGGAGAGGGGGGGAGAGGGAGAGAGGGGGGGAGAGAGAGAGAGGGCAGAGAGAGAGGGCAGAGAGAGAGAGAGAGAGAGGGAGAGGGAGGGGGGAGGGGGGGGGGAGAGGGCAGAGAGAGAGACAGAGAGAGAGAGAGGGAGAGAGAGAGAGAGAGAGAGAGAGAGAGAGAGAGAAAGAGAGGGGGGAGAGAGGGCAGAGAGAGAGAGGGGGGGAGAGAGAGAGAGAGAGAGACAATTAGTAAAAAAACAAAAACCTGTTTTCATATGATGCATCAGCATACTCCTCTAGTTTTCTTTTGATATCTTTTACTGTATTTTCTCTCTATAATATACTCTTCTATACTTAATATTTACATGAATCTATACTTTATTTTACATATATTGCTATGACCTTTGCGATTTTTATCATCCGATGAATCCGATTACATTATGCACATATGATCAATTCCGAGACAGAGTGGGGAAAAAGTAATGCAGACAGATTTTAGTAAATACAACCACCAGCAAGATGGCCATTCGATTCCAATTCATTTCTAAGTGCGGACACTGAGAGATGTGATCCCATACCATCAGATCTTTGGTATCTTTATGAACAAACTTCAAAAATTAAAAGAAAGGAATGAATTAAATTAAAGGCCAACTTGGGTCTACCACATCTAGAATTGTGTCTAGAATTGTGAAATGTCTGTTCTGCTGTTGTGTTTCAGAACAAGGCACAAACTCCAAACTCTCTGTTTCCACCGTTAGCCAACAAATACAACCTAAACGTAAGCAAGCAACTGACAAAACAGCAGCAAATGGCCGCGACGGTAGTTTCACAACACGCCGCATGATTTCTCCTCCTCTGCCTCTCCGCTGGCTCTTTAAAGGGGAAGAATTATATTGCTTTCTGCTGCGCAATCAACTGCTGCTGGCTGCAACTGTGACCCCCCTGCTGCCTCCTTTTCAAAAGAGACCAATCAAACGCAATCACCAGCAGTTTCAGACACACTTCCTTCCTTACTTGGGCAGCTCCCAGGCCTCCTTGGGGTCGGACTTGTCGCCCCCGCAGGCCTCGTACAGGCCCTGCGTCCAGTCGCCCACGATGCGGATGTGGGCGCTGAAGTGGTCCTCCTCGGGGGCGGAGGTCAGGGTGAAGGGGTGCCACTCCAGCCGGGAGACGGAGGGACACTGGATGAAGACGTACTGGCCCACCTCCATGCGGAAGCCTTTCCTCTTCATCTGCAGCTCCAGGGTCTTGGAGGGATGCATCACCACCTGCGGTCAAGGGGGATGATTAGGGTCATTGATATATCTGACTGGCTGATATTGGCCTATCGTGGCCTATAGTAAAAATCAGATAAATGTCGTGCTTCGCATATGATGGAGGTGAAGATATGATTTTACTCAACAGCTTCACACGGCAAAAAATGTCATTCAAGCCTGTATTCAGTCTTAAAATCTTGCCAATTAGGTGAGATAATTCCACTTGTTTCTTATGCACTTTTACTTGTTTCAGGAATTTTCTAAAAAAAAAAAACAAGTGTCAGTGTCTTGAAACAAGGCAGGATGAGGCAAATCACTCCACTAGTATCAAGAAAATGACACTTGATTCAAGAAAATTATTGAAAAAAGTCAACTTGCATTGGAAACAAGTGAAATTCTCTCAGCCCACTGGCGGGTTTTTTCATTCATTTTAAGAAAAATAAGATTTTAAGACTAAATACTGGATTAAATAACTTTACTCTCTGCCTTAAAGAGCTGCTGACCTGAGAATTTCATTACAGCCTTGGTTTCAATGGAGAGTTTTAGTGCCACATTATAGTCTAAATGCTGTTTCAGAGGCTTTTCCACCCGGACAAGAATATAATTCTGGGGGAAACACTCAATACTGGCATGGAAATTGTCAAATTTAAATATACAGAATATCAGCACAAAATATTGGATATCAGCAGCTTCAATCCACAAATATCGGTCAGTATCGGCTTTCAGAAACTCATGTTGGTTGAACCCTAGTTGTAATAATAATGAATCGTGTGATAACAGATTTAGGAAGAATAATTAATTTCTCTGAATCTGTGATGGAGGAGATCACATGGAGAGAGCGATAACTGAGCCAGGTCAAAAAATGTGACTTTTGTTATGTCAGGTGATTTCATATAGTGAAGATGTCATCATTTATGCCTCTAAATGGAAGTAGATATGCTTGAAGCTTTATTATATATCAGTTTAAAAAATGTGCATGGTGATCATGGGGTAAAATGTGTCACTAGTCTAGTTTGGCCAATGGCTCAGCTGACCCTAATCTCATTACATTTACATTCTTTTCAAATGAAGCTAATTTAAATTACGTCGGCAGTTATGGGGCTCAATCCTTCTGCCTTTCCATTACAGGACAGTGTCTGTAACCAGTAGGCCACCCTGCCACATGCCTGCCTCTCTCCCGCTGGGTGAAACACCCACCTTGGTGATGACCACTTTCTGATGGGCGCGGTAGAAGCGGACCAGCCGCTCACACACATACAGGATCATCGGACCCACCACCCACTTCCAGGTCTGAGGAAAAGGAATATATACATTTCATTAGAATAAAGTAGAATACTAATACTCACTATATTTGTCAATAGCAGTAAACAACTAGCAATAACTAAACTAAAAACTCAGGTTGCAAAAATACAAATATATGATGAAAAGCAATCAAATAAAACACTTCTCATCCATTATTTATGAAGATCAGAACTATGGGTGTGCGGTCTTGTCTTCTTATCTTACCATCGGGGGGTTTCCAGCAAATTTGGGTACAGGACAGTTGGTGCCGTTTTCCCCCCAGTTTTCAAACTGGCTGGCACACTGCTGCGGGTCGTGCTGCGTCAGACTGACCAGCGTCTGTCCTCGCACGATCCGCCTGTGGTCAGAAACACAACACAGGGTGGAAGAACTGATGAAATACTGATGAGCAAGAGGCTGAATAAACCTGAACACCGAGGACAGAAGACTGAAGTGTTTTAAGTAAGAAGAAAGTACTGTTGCTTTGGGGGAAACAGGGCCTCAATACAACAATACAACCAGGAATTATCAGTGTTGGAGAGTAGATTCACTTCATGTAATTGAACTAGTATAAGGATTCCTTCTTTCTTTTTAATACCTATTTTATCTCTTATTTTATCTCTTTATGTAATTTTTTGTGTTTTATTTGAAGCACATTGAATTTGCCTTGCCTTTCTGCCCAGTAATTTCATTTTGCTTAATTAGCTTGGTGATAGTTAAACAAAATTTTTATTAGTATTATTTTTTGTCACTGTTTTTGGCTGTAAAATAAAAGATTTGCTGACTAGTTTCGGAGCTTGGGTATTAAAAACACACTCAATGTTCTTTGCACTTTACACATTTTTTAATGCAGTAATCTCCTAATCAGTGGTATTTTTTGCAGTCATGTGTTTTGTATTATATAACATTGCAGATGTAGAAACATTTTTTCATTTTCAAGTTGTATTGAACAACTTTGTCTATGTAGCTATAGTTAACAAAACTATATTTCTCTTAAGGGGATCTTTGTTGTCGTTCAACTTCTTCCAATGTGAAGTAGCTTGTAAAACTATAGACTTTCGAAGCTTCCTCAACACTGGAAATTGGTATTTAGCTGACGCATTTATTCAAAACAACTTACAATCAGTGAGCAGGCAGGGATTCTGTGTCTTGCTCAAAGACACTTCAACAGGACAGATTAGCAGCTGCAGAGCATCGAACCTGCGACCTTTGGCTGTGGAACATCTACTAGGCTTTCCTCAGAAACAAATGAACACAGGGAACAAAAAGCCTCGCTGTGCCGACTCACCCAAAGCCGTGGAACACCAGGCCGATGAAGAAGATGACAAACAGGTGGTGGGTGTACCAGAAGACCTCGAAGTAGGAGCGGCGGATGACCTCCATGGAGGAAGTGATGATGAGGATGAGGGCCAGAGTGATGGCCACGCCCGTCAGCCCGGCGATGGTGGTGAACATGACGATGGTGGGGTTCTGCACCCAGGGGGGAAAGAAGATCTAAACTGTTAGTATCAGCTTCTTCATTGTGTTTACACTTCACGCTCAGGCTGTCAGGCTTAATGCGTCTTCTGGCGGCCATAGTGGAGGTCCAAAGCTCTTGGGCAACAATGGCTAGCAACAGCTGATCACATTTCTCAAGGACTTGGCTGCCTAAACAGTATGGAGTAGGCTATAGATTGTTAATTTCTGTGCTGTTTGTGACTGAGAACTGATCATTTTGCCATTGACATCAAATCTATTGTGTTTTGTTTTTGGTGATGTCAGCTTGTTAAGTAGCTAGCTAAGCATCAGCAAGCGATCACTGTCTTGTTATCACATCTGATTTGTCCTGTAGCTAATGTAGCTAGCAGTCGATGTTGCTTTACCAAATTATCTTGCTGGTTAGTTAGCTAACAAAGTCAAAAACCAACAGTTTGTTCTGGTTTGCTCAGTTTGACTCTTCTCAAGCTGCAACTCAGAGACTAGCTAGCACTAAAAGAGCTAACGCTAAAGACAAGACAGTTCCCTGTATCATGGTAACCTAAATCTGGAGACAAATCCACCTCATCAGATTATTCACTTTTACTTACAATGTTATTGAATTCTATTTAGCATTTTGTATGGGGCCATTCTCACTTTTTACAAATGGTGGATGTCGCATTTTGGAACGAAAAACATAGTTAAACTTGGACCATGCAACTTTCAGTTTCAGACTAACTCTGTAGGAGACAACAGTACAGCGTGTTGACACACTATGTTTTTCCAGAGCAGCCAGCTGGTGAGTCACGGAGCGGGCCGGGTCATGGGGATTTCCTCTCAAACTGTTGCATGGTCATTCCCATGTTAACCATATGCTCCTGCAATAGGTCACGGCTATTAGCTAACTTCCCTCATGTACAAAATGTCACTTTTTGCGTAGTTTCTCTCCCTGTTGTACAGTATGAACGTATGCACATACCGCCTGCTAGTAATGCAGGGTGAGAGCGATACATCAGTTTGCAGACATATTGGGCCGATATTGGCCTTTCAATAAAAATCAGCTATCAGCCAGTCAATGTTGCCCACCAGCAGCTTCAATCCAAAAATATTGGTATTGGTCTTCAAAAACCCATATCAGTTGAACCCTAATAGCTATTGCTGTTATCAGTGATTAACCTAATTGATGGAGCTTCAAAACATAAGAAGGTGCAGGAATATTTCTCACTGCTCCTCACAGGGATTTTACCACTTTAAAGGAGAACACCACTCAATTTTAAACTTAATATAGGTTATATATATATATAGGTTATTCCTCCTGTCTGGGACAGCCCAAGTAGTATTTGGGAATATGAACAATGCTCAAATTTTGATGACCAAAAAGGTCCAAGTTGTAGTTCTCTGGTTTCTGGCCTTTGGAGAAAGTTTGGAGAAATAAATTTGGACTCCTTACGCCATTTCAATAACGCATTACTGCTGACAAAAGACATACATTATATCTGTAAAAAAGACGTTTTTCAGGAATAAAGTAATACCACTATTATCTCATGAAATTTCTAACTTTTACAATGCATTTTCAACAGGTTTTGACATCCTGAGAGGCATCCAACTCACTCATAAACACACATAAATGACCGTGTCAACTTGCAGTTCAAGTAAAAAAAAAAAGAAAAAACGTGCAGTTGTGTGGTTTTTCCACAACACAGAACGCTATATGAATTTTGAGTGTTATTCTCCTTTACGCACCTATCTATTGCTCTCATCCAAAGCGACTCAGAGGAAGACAACAGAGTCTCAACAGGTTACTCACAGTCTGGTCGGACCGGATGGGGTTCAGGTAGGAGGCGTTGTCTCCGTTGCCGATCTCAGACAGGACGAAGGGCAGCAGGCTGCTGTTGCGATTCAGCTGGGCGTCCATGAACCACTCAAAGTTAAACAAGTGGGCTCCGATGTGGATCGCTACCACAGGTGAGAAAGGACAGACGTATTACAAGACAGTGACTTTGAATAGTCAAAAGATATTTCAATCAAGTGTTAAACATCACAGGAGATCCATTAAGCTGCCAAATACTTGCTATGACTGGAGAAAGTAATAATAATTTCGTAACTGTAACTGATGTAAAGTGATTTAAGTGGAGTGATAGTAAGGGATGAAGTTTAGTTAATGATGAGGGTCAATATAATGAATGAATTGGTTCACAATCTGGGGTTCGGGGACCCCCAGGGGTCCTTACAAGAGTTATAGCAGGTCCCCAGCAAAATGAGGAGTAGTTCAATATCATCAGAAATTAATTCACAACCCCCAAATTAACATATTCCATGTTATGTTTGCATGCACAAATTGATGACGTATAGAGCAAGACTAACAGAGACTGGAGGTGCTCAACTCAAAAATCCAAAGAATGACAAAGTGAGGCGCAAAAGACCTGAAAACAAATGAGCCGTCTTCACTGAGCAGCCACACTGAGCGTGTTTTGTTCATTGCAAACACAGGCAAGGCAGAAAATGAAAAATCTACCTGTGTGGAAGGCGATCATGTAAGCCACCAGTTTGTGAAAAGTGATGTTTCGGTCCAGTTGGCGGGCTGCTGTACGGCTGCAGCACTGGAGACGAGGACAGCATGTTCAGATATTGGCAGAATGACCAGTGATGAGAAACTGAAGCAAAATTTCCAGTGTGTGTTAAGTTTTACTGATGAGATCAATGAATGGTAAATCTCTGAATGCGTTGTTGTTGTTTTTTTAAAATTGATACATAGTGTGTGTGTGTGTGTGTGTGTATATATATTGGTGTGTGCATGCGTAGAAGTGTATAAAGGGTATATAGAGTTTAATTCACAATCAAATATCCACCATTTAAATAAACCTACACTTTAACATCTACACTTAAAAAATGATTGATAGCCCAAAATGATTTTACAGGCTGGATTCTCTGCATCATAGAGATATTGAATCATCATTCAATATCTCATCATTCAATATCTCTATGATTAACTTCAGCTAATGGTCAATTTTCCAAAATGAAGCCTATAGCGTTTAGGAATAAAACCTTCATTCTCACAAATCCAGTTCTTCCAATACCTGGATGGTGCCGCGCAGGAAGGAGAGGAGGTTTCGGCAAACCGGCAGCAGAATCAGCATACAGTTGAAGTTGAGGCAGGCAGCGGGCGCTCGGGCCCAGGAGAGAGCATGCTGCAGAGAGAGAGAGAGAGAGAGAGGGGGAGAGAGAGAGAGAGAGAGAGAGAGAGAGAGGGAGAGAGAGGGACATTGTGAGTTGGGCTTGTTATTAAAAATGTAATATACTACTTGTTAGTACTCATTTCAAAAGTAATACTCAGGGATGTAGTGGAGGGTACCCCCACATTTTATTTACAGCATAGAGTTTATCACCTTATTAGACTGATGCAGATTGGAGTTTTAGTTATGCAAATATTTCTCAGACACAGAGCTGCTCTGGAGGCAGAAATAATCTGATTGGTTGAGTTAAACTTCAGTGGGCGGAGCCAAAGAACCACTGTTTTTCGCAGGGGAAGTTAGCAAGCCGGCAAACTTAAATGGCAAAAAGGGGAAAATCTAAATAAAAAATATAAATTCATTCATGATTATGGCATTCATGATGTTGAAGGCCAGCAGCTAGCTAACTAGATAGCTGTAGGCTAGTATGGCTAGTTTGAGCTTGAAGGTCAGCTAGGCTAACTAGCTAACCTAGATAACTTAGTATGGATAGATTGTATGTTTTCAGCTAGTAGCAGAGCGCTAGGCTTCATAATATTAGCTTCCTCCTCTCTTACCTCTTGTCTTTTTCTCTGGACGTCTAATGTTACTTAGCCTGAAAAACTGAGGTTCTTTGGCTCAACCAATCAGATTATTTCTGCATTCAGAGCAGCTCTGCCTCTGAGAAATATTTGTACTGAAACTCCAGTCTGTGACTTTATGACCTAAATTCATTGTATACAGCAATGTAAAAAAAAAAAAGTAAATAAGCATAAATTAGCTAATAGCTACATCTCAGAAAGTATTGCTGATTCATAATGTGGTTTTTGCCACAAGATGGTCACTGACTGGAGATCACAGTTTACCAACCTCAATTTAACACTACATCACTGGTAATACTATTACTTTAGTCCTGTTACATTACCAGTCACTGAGAGAAGTAATAATGCAACTGGAGAGAATACACACACACACACACACACTTTTATTCCTATACTTCGTTGACTAACTCATTCCCTAACCATTAACCTTAACCCTCACCACTACATGCCTAACCTTAACCTAAAGCTAATCCTAATTTCAACCTTAACCTCAAACCGAAGCCCTAACCCTAAATTTGCCCCAACCTTAACCTTTTACCCTAACCCTAATATTTCTAACCTTAAACCAAGTCCTAACCCTGAAATATCCCCTTTAAGAAGTGAAGAGCAGCAAAATGTCCTCACTTTGGAGGATCTTCCCTCATCTTTCTATCCTGGTGAGGATATTTGGTCCCGTAAGTACAGAAATAGAACACACACACACACACACACACACACACACATATAAGAAAGCACCCAAACACACAACAGAAAGTTTGAGCCTCTTGGTTTCACTTCTGCTCGTTTCAGGCCAGCTGTACAGCCCATGGTGTTCATCGAGGTTATCATGAAGCCAGCTGTGACCACAGAGCAAACTTAGGTCCTCACATCAGCCCTACTTCCCTTCCCTAGGTGTGGTCTGAGTGTAGATACAGGGCGGTGCAGATAAGTTTCCGATTAGTGTGGGTGTGGAGGGGGCTGCCGGCTCTGAGACGCCACCATTTATTATTGAGCTGTCTGAAGTGGGTCTAATTCAACAAAATGTACAGTGATAGGTTTCCTGCTCAACGATTTACCTGCTCACACTCGTGCCTTTTCCCCCTAACATCTAAGACAGGTTTCTGTATATGTGCTCATCCAAAGGGCTGGATATACTACATCCTTTTGTGTCTGTGTTGGTAAATGTTTACCTCACAACACATCACAAGGGCATGAAGCTGCTGTGTGAGGATTCAAATTTTTTTATTTTTTTTTTCTTTCAACTCAATTTTTGAGTTTTTGTTATTTTTAAGTTTTAGTTAGGCCGATAAAAACATTTCTCAGAGGCAGAGCTGCTCCGGAGGCAGAAATAATCTGATTGGCTGAGTTAAACCTCAGTGGGCGGAGCCAAAAAACAAACAAACAGTTTTTCTTGGCGCAATTTAGCTAACTGGCAAACTTGAATGGCAAAGAAGAAACTGGTCAAAATATAAATGGCAATGACTTCTTTTTTCATTCATTAATGACCATGGCATTCATAATGTTGGAAGGTCGGCAGCTAGCTAACTAGCTTACCTAGATAGCTATAGGCTAGCATGGCTAGACTGTATTGTTTCAGTTAGCAGAGCGCTAGGCTTCATAATATTAGCTTCCTCCTCTCTTACCTCTTGTCTTTTCCACTGGACTTCAGTCTAACGTTACTTAACCAGAAAAACTGTTTATTTTGCTCCGCCCATTAAGGTTTAACTCAAACAATGAGATTATTTCTGCCTCCGAGAAATGTTTGCAGAACTAAAACTCCAATCTGCGACTTTCGTATTGCGCTGTAATAATTCTGTGTAACCTACAAAAAAAGCATAGTAGGCTGCAGCGTCTGTTGTTAATAATACAGGATTGACGTAGCATCGGTGACTTCTACATACATCTGAGGAATTTGAGGAACAGAGAAACACTGGGTTCTGGTTTTTGAAATGACACATTTTATATATTCATGCAACTTTCATGAGCTGTTTTGATTGAGCTTTTTCTTCTTCCTTCTCTCTTCTGGTGAAACAAACAAACAAAAAAAAAAAAACATGCACTGTACACCCTGGTACGGTCTGAAAAGAATTTAGAAACTGGCACTTTTTGAAATATGGCACACATGCAGCAGAGCGCGTCATACTTCGAAAGCCACGCCCACCGTGGGGAAAACAATATCGCTAACAAACCGGCAAAAGCGGCGATCAGGAGGAAATCTTAACAGATATGGACAGCCTGACAAGGTTTTTCCTGTTTTTCGAGTAGACAAGTCTGTCAAAGAATTATTTCAGCACCCTGCCTCCAACAGAGAAGAGAAGGTACACTGAAAAATGAACTTAATTGGCCTCCATCAATGTCCTTTTTCAATAAAGCTGGATAAATGATCCCACACAGTGGCCTGAAGTGACGTGACATTGGTTATTAAAGTGGATTGTTGCTAAGTTAACTATCTTATGTTAGCTAACAAGTCAGTGAGATTTCTCATTACTTTTGCACCCTGGACTGACAGTCAATACAGAGCAAACTATCCTGAGACCCACATGAACACAACTCATCTGTTTTATAGAGAGGAACTGGCTCAGTAATGTTAGCTTAGTAGCAGCCTAATGTTAGGACAGCATGCAGCTTTTAAACACATTTAACATACAGGTTATCTTATAAGAATATAACTAGATAATTACTGGTAAATTACTGACCAGTGACAAAATACTGGCCACATTATAAGTGTACTTAGTCTCAAGGTCCCAAAGTTTCCCCCTCTTCTACCATGAGCCACTGTCAGCGCCTCTCTCTTTACGACCTGGATCCACATTTTTCTTCTTAACGGCTCTCTTGTTTTGCTCGGGAGCCCAAAAAACTGTAATTCATGGTTTTTAAGTTTATTGGCTGTGAAGCCCACCACACAACAGCTTTTAGGCATGTTTAATTTGGGCAATAATGACAATGACGTGCGTTCAGTCACACAAAGTTAATGGAAAGTGGTGCAGCGGTTTCCCCCACGATGGGCGTGGCCTATTTTATGCACTGTGTTTGTAGGTTATAATAACTGACTGATAACAGTGCAGTTATCAGTCCAGAACAGATCAGCACAGTGAGTCATGGTGCTCGGATTTATAATATTTCCTTCCGGCTTCAGTCAATAAATCAACCAATAAAAAAAATCTTGAAAGCAGTATTGATGTTATGGGACACATTTACTGTACAACCAGCAGGCCCACTCAAGAGTTTTATCAGCATGTAAAGCCATTTTGTTGTGATTTTAATATTTGGAAATGGACTGGAAATGAGAAAGAGATGCTGTGGGACGGACTCACCCCGAGAAGGACTCTGGTGTAAAACCATCTCTCGGTCAGGAAGGCCATGTAGAAATGGACGAACAGGAACGCGTTGATCCCCAGCCATACCAGCTGTAACACACATCCAAACACACCAGGCTTCATTCACAAGGCTTCACTGTGCTTCAACAAGCTGTGTGGAAAGTTTTAATTCACAGAGCATGAAGTAGACACACAAAACAATTCAGTTTGACTAATAAAAAATGGAAATTGTGAAAAAATGAACAAAATAATCTTCTCAAACTATGAAATTCTCAAATTCAGTTCCAGTATAATTTAATCGCATCATCAAATCACATCAGTTCGTCTTCTGACAGTTTCTTGTGGCGAATCCAGCAAAATTAAAATAAACGGCCAAATTGATTCAGTTTGACTAATAAAAAACTAAAGTCCTAAGAAAAAAAATAATTTCTCAAATTCTAAAATGAAAGTATAACTTAATTTCATCACATCACATCAGTTTCATTCACAGAGATGCTTTATTGTGCTGAATCAAATCAGATTTTTGTAAAATACGTCATCCAAAATACTCAAAATCACCCAATATCAACTCAGTTTTTTAAAATTGCCTTTAACAAACAGGTTTAACAAGACATAAATGCAGATAAAAGCCAACAAACAGAAAAAAAACAGACAAAACAACTAATTTAGTCACACAGCAGAAAACCTCTCAACCCCACGACGACTAAAACAGAAAATTGTGGCAATTACAACTAAAATACTCACAATAACAAAGATAGATAGTCCCTCATTGGCAGCAAAGTTCCCCATGGTGAAAAGTGCTTCTGGGTGTGTGAGTGAGTGTGTGAGTGTGTTATAATGAGGGAGAGAGATAAAGTAGGAGGAAGCAGGAAACAGAGTTGAGGAGGAGAGTCAGTGAGGCAGGTGGACTGACTCATTTTATAACCTTTCAGAGGAGCAAATAGAGAAGTGGCCTTCAGCACTTTTTCACTGTTTCCTCCTCTCATTAAAGCCTCCACCCAACATTCACACTCTGGACGCTGTTTATTAGTCTGTTTCCTAATAAGATAATACCCAGTGCAATGCATTTTATCATTGCATGTACTAACAGTTACGGTCAGATGCATTACCAAGAGCTATAGAAACATTCTATTATAGAGTTGAGAAGTGTGCGCAGAAGTAAAATAACTTTCTGAATATCTGATAAATTACTCTGGTTAGATGATTACAAAAGACTTAAAGGTGCCCGAATTCAAATTTTCCTCTATTTATATGCATATATGATCAAAAATGTTTAATGAAGATATTGTTAAAATTTAAAATTATTGCATTTCCAAAACTTCCTTTTTTCTAGGCAGTTTCAGCTTAACTCTAGGAAACGCATCACAATTGGACTCGATCCTGATTGGCTCCTTCACTAAAGAATTTCTGAAATCCAATCAGGCCAGTTTGCCTTTCCAGTTCAAATGCTGAACTGGAAAGCCTCAGAGGAGCAGCTGCTGTTGGCCAATCAGGGCCCAGTATTGTGACGACTTAGCCTTCAAATTCATTCAATAAATAAGTACTCTTTTAACTAAACTACATTTATTTGCAAAACATCATAACGAACAATATACTCTAAACTGAATATTATTATATTATGGAGCCTTGAAGTTTCAGAAAAGGTGGATTCTGTGTAGTTTTTTTTTCAGGAAGCTGCAATGTAATGTATGGATGTGTCTTGTATGCAAAGAGTGCATGACACCTGAATAGAAAATATCAAAATATACCAAAATATAACATGATATTGTGTCATAAAATGATGGGGTGAATTGCTCTGCTAAGAAGGATATTCCCATACGGTTACAGTTTCCAACGTCTAAGGAATTTGGGGAAAAAAAAGAGAGAAAACATGATTTAGACGGATCTTGATCTTGACGTCTCACAGTGATGAAACCGACTGGAAGAGAAGCAGCAGTGAACTCTGGATGTGTTGCGGCAGTGGGCCAGGTGACCGTTGGAGGAGGAACTTGAGACTCGATGGTGACATCGTGAATTGTATGCAGAGGAAGTGGTGGCTTTCCAAACGCGAAGTAAAACATGAGATCAGTTGCCACATGCTTCCTGTTTCAATCAAAGCTGCAGAAAGGGAAAAAACCCCAAAATACTCAACTTGTCTTTTGTTATTACTCTGGAAAAAAGACTGTTTGCTTATTGATGTGTGTCCATGTATGGTGTACAGTTAGTCTATTCTATTCTATTCTATTCAGGGCTGTAGTACTCAAGTCGGGCCTCCAGACCACTTTTCTGACATCTTGGATTTGTTTTGATCTGATGTTTAATTTTTCCTGCCTGTCTAAAAATATTAAAAATGTGTAATTGTATTGATGTTTGGTTTATTTTTTCCTCAAACGTCTGTGCAATGATCAGTCAAAATCCTTTGTATTGATTAGTTGGATGTTAAACGGTTTAGTACGGAGCTCCTGCAGGTAGATCTACATCTCTGTTCATCCTTAAGAAACTGTTTACGCATTATTTTTACATTTGGAAATTTGGATATACACTGTTTATTGTCTATTTTGGTCTTGAATAGGATTCGATTTGCTCTGTTCTCGGTCTTGACTTGGTCTCGACCCCCTTTGGACCTGGTCTTGTTATTGACTCGGACTCAACTGAGCCGGTGTTACCTGCAGCCCTGATTCTATTCTCTTCTTTTGAAACCATTATGTGAATCAATTGAACCTCGACTGGGTTCTTCGCTGCTGTTCATAGAGCCATTAGTGCTTCCATATTCCATCCACTTAGCTCCACACAGCATCAAGTGGGTATATATATATTTATATATATATATATATATATATATATAGCAGTTACACCTGAGAGGTCTTACTGTTATTCCTGTGCTTTGATTGTTCCATGGAGAAAGGATAATAGCTCTTTATGGGAGCATTTAAAGATCCTATAAGTCTCCAGCAAGGGAGTCAGGTCAGCCGATAATGACTTTGTCTCCAACTGCATTTGAAAACTGCTCCCCATGTCTAAATGAAGAGTTCACTTCCAAAACCCTATATACTGTATATCTACCTCAAATCAAGGCAAGTGGGTTTTTTTTTGGAAAATGAAGGATTTCATTCCAAAACGCTACATATCCATTTTGGGGGGAAAAAAAAACATGAATGATTATTTCCTTCTCATAAAATGAACAAATTTATAATCAAAAGTCTTAAGATGACTCATAGCTTCAGTTCTAACCCATAATGTGCTTCACTGTCTTGCCAGCAGTCACTATGGGAGAGTGGGTGTCATTTTTTTTTTTTTTTAAATGGTGGATATGTAATTTTGGAACAAGAGCAAAGGGCAGAAAAACAGATGAAAACAAGGATTAAAAACAGAGTTTGTGCGTGTGTGTGTGTGTGTGCCTATGCACAAAATTGTCCCATAACTACATCATTCAGTTTCGCTAAAAAATAATTGAGGGTCCAGTTTGTAAAGGTGTTATCATTTTCTGTCCTGCTGTTGATTTACAGAGTTGAGTAACACAGTACCTGTTACAGCATTACATGTTCTAAATACAAAAAAATGTAACTGTATTCTGCTATGTTTCCTACAAAAATAAAGTATTCCGATTACAGATACTTGTGACAATGAGAGGATTACTTCTGGAAATATTTTTAAAAACCTTTTTGCAAACCTGAAATGAATAAATCATTTTTAAAACGACATTTAATCAATACATTTTTAAAATAAACTACCCGGCCCAGCTGTTTGGTGCTCACTCTCTCTCTCTCTCTCTCTCTCTCTCTCTCTCTCTCTCTCTCTCTCTCTCTCTCTCTCTCTCTCTCACACACACACACACACACACACACAAGGTGCTCTGCTTGCTCTTGTTTTAATCTCTTGCTTTTATCTGCTTTTATCTCTTTTGCAGTTTTTGCTAAATTAACAGTTCACATCATCGCAGTGGGGTAAAGACAGCAGGTTGATGTGATGTTTTAAAAGCATCCATGAGTGGGCGCTAAAGAACAGCTCATTCAAAGCGGAGGTGCAGCCTTTCAGTCCGTCCCGTCATCTGCTCAGACCAGAGGGATACAAACCCTCTCCCTGTTCACACATCAAGTGCAGACTCTTCATTCTTTGTAATGAAATGAGCTTTCAGTGGAGACAGCATCACTTGGAAATGACTTGCCTGATGATTTCACATTTATGAGTGTGACTGAAGCTTTTCCCTGCTACAGAATCCAGTTGATTCTTAGAAGTGATGATAATAAAATGACACTTATCCAGAGCTGCTGTGGAGGCCTCGTGGGGCCCGGTGAACCCCAGGGGTCTAGAGGGGGTTCCAGCGATTCTTGAGGGGGTTCCAGAGGTCTAGAGGGGGTTTTAGGGGTCCTAGAGAGGGTTCTGAGGGTTCTTGAGGGGGTTCCAGAGGTCTAGAGGGGCTTTCAGGGGTTCTTAAGGGGGTTCCAGGGGTCCTAGAGAGGGTTCTGAGGGTTCTTGAGGGGGTTCCAAGGGATCTTGAGGGGGTTCTAGAGGTCTAGAGGGGGTTTTAGGGGTCCTAGAGAGGGTTCTGAGGGTTCTTGAGGGGGTTCCAGAGGTCTAGAGGGGGTTTCAGGGGTTCTTAAGGGGGTTCCAGGGGTCCTAGAGAGGGTTCTGAGGGTTCTTGAGGGGGTTCCAAGGGATCTTGAGGGGGTTCTAGAGGTCTAGAGGGGATTTCAGGGGTTCTTGAGGGGTCCCAGAGGATCTTGGGGGGGGGGGGGGGGGGGTTCCAGAGGTCTAGAGGGGGTTTCGGGTATTTTTGAGGGGGTTCCAGGGGTCCCAGAGGGGGTTCCAACAATTCTTGAGGGTGTTCCAGGAGTTCTTGAGGAGGTTCCAGGGGTCCTAGAGGGGGTTCAAAGGGTTCTTCAGGGGGTTCCAGAGGTTCTTCAGAGGGTTCCAGAAGAACCTGACCATAACCCTGACCATAATTTAATTTACTAGAAATGGACCCAGTTAGAGATGTATAATGGTGGCTATTCTGAATCATAAGTTTCACTCTCACCACTATTTTCTCCCTACATACCGTGCAGACAGTTGTACAATTCAATATAAAATCGACTAAATTAAATCAACTAAATGAATCAACTTACCACATAGGTCCCTGCAGCTAAATCTTATCATTTGGGTATCTGAGGCCCTAATGTGTGTTTATTCAGGGTCTGAGATATGAAAACATTTGAAAGCATCAGCTAAATGTGACAGTATCCAATATCAAATTGTCCAAAGTCAAAATTTATCCTACATCCAGTCATATAATCGTTCTAAAAAACACCAGATATGATGCCACTTTACAGCATAAAATGAAAGGACTCTTTGGGTTTGGCTGTAAGTAGGCCTACAGTGCGGCTGGGACAGAAGCTCTGGTGCTTTTCAGTCAGCGATAGCTTTTAGCACGATTGCATCTTTTGCTCAGGATTATTTTCAATCAGATCACTGCTGATTGTCCAGAGGGATTTACTGCCAGCGGTTACATCACACCAATTGAGGCTAAATCTTAAATTAGTGAGCTGAGCTGCGTTCAGAATAGACACAAAACTCTCTTGGGTTTCTGGTTGGTACAGATTTGATCAGCTGGGATCTGGTGCTTTGGGATGAAAACCTGAGAAGAGGTGATGGCAGGATCAGAACTTAAAGAAAATGAAAGGGAGCTTGGGGAAACATGCTCTTGAAAGTTTGTAAAATGGCTGCAAATAATGCCTCCAATAATTCGGAATTTTACCCTGTTCACATTTGTTTTGTTGAGTTCATAAATAGTCATATGAATGCGATTAACGTCCCACTTGGGCCACCGTGGGCGATTTGTGGGGCGATTCTTTCCAGTGTGTTCTGGGGGAGAAAACTGGAGCGTTTTTTGATCAGAAAGTAACTGAGTTTGCAGCCTGAGGCGGTAGAAATGACGACCAACATGAACCGCAGTATCAACAAAAAATAAATCAACAATGGAGAAGATGGACTTAATGGGGACAGAGAGTCTTGTGGAAGGCCTGCTGCCAGTTTCTAGCAGTGGGAAAGAAGTTAAAGTAAATGTTAGTCGGATAAATTGAGGGTTTATTTGCCTATACGCAATGCAAATGTATTCTATAATAAAATCCAATAAAATTCCCCCTGAAAAGAACCAAAATGCCTCTAAACATCAGACCAATGGGGCAAAAAAAATGCCTCAAAAGGATCACTCCTTACCCTGATGTGAACATGCTTCTATGTCCATGTATAGGCTGTGCATACATGTGTGGAATATGTATGAGTGTAAATGTGTGTGTGTGTGGTGTGTGCGTGTGTGTATTATTGGACTCATTCCGTCACATTTTGTATGTGTCACTCCACCATTACACTTCACCCTATATTTAACCTTGTTCAGTCTGAATTAATCATTTTCCCACTCGGCTCCTCAACCATCTGCCTCCTTGTCAGACGCTGGAAAGTGACAGCTGGATGGTGCTTTTCATTATGCTGACACTCCCAAGATACACACACACACACACACACACACACACACAGTACAGACAGGTACTGTATAAAAGACACACTGAAACACACTTTCTCATCAATTATGTGTATCTTGCAATTACGGCTGTGTACCGAAACATCTTGCTCTTTCATTTCATTCATCACTCCATTACTGAAATACTTAAAGTAATAATCTGTGACATTTTCATGTAAATCAATGTCTTGCTACTCTGTATCGCCAATTGATCTAACAATAGTGACTCAAAATGTATCCAGTTCATGAAATCTTTTCCATTGTCTGCTCTAAACAGCCGGCGTCTGGCAGTGGTTTGTTTGGAATAAACAGAAGAAGAAGAAGAAGAACTGGGTAGTGAGCATGAGCAGCGATAGCCACCATGGCTGAACAGACAAAGAGAAGAAGAAACTCAAACTGCGTCAACAGAAAAGATCCAAGGGAAAAGACGTCACAGAACACATTCCACTTTCTTTTTTTCTTTTTTTTAGCAGGGAACATGTATTGTCATCTTCAAAAATCTGAGACCTAATTCATATTCACATTCACGTCCGCACAGAGAGCGCTCCTAAAGTGGCATCAATTCCCAGCTGATAGACGTCTGCTGTGGTCTTTAATGAACACAGATGGCTTCCTAAACTGTTTCTTTTATTAGCGTAAAGTGCTCTTGATTTGTCGGGGATCAGGCCTCTTGTGACTGAACCAGCAGGAGGACCGAAGAAGAATGACAGTGTTAACGGGGTCAGAGCTGTTCCTAAATCACATCAGCATCTGAAGCATTCATTTCCAAAGCGCTTCAGAGGAAATCCATTTTGGGAAAAAAAAAAAAAAAAACGTAACTAGAAGGCACTTGGAGAGACATAGAGATCATTCCTGTCACTTAAATTTTAAATTAAATTGATTTCTCGACCCGGAAAACATACTCTGCGGCTTTGGAGTCTCTATCTCTGTTAGTTTCATAGTTACGGCTGAAAAACAATAATTGTCTAATGGCAGAAATCCCAGATCCAGATCACCACCAAAATCCAATCATCTAAAAATCAAATCACTTGTTCCTTGTTGTCCAAGGTCTGATCTGTGAAATCTGTCCACCAAATTTAATAAGATATAAGTAAGTTTCCTACTGACAGACAGACAGACAGGGACAGGGACAGGGATTTACTGTAACTTTTTCCCTATGATTTATACTTTTTTCAAAGTTGTGGATGCGATTCTGGATTTAAATGTCAAGGAGATGAAGAGAAGCCAGAGACAAAACTTGAGTTCATACTTTTTTTTTACCAAACTTTTTCATGCTCCATCTACAGTTGCAGGCACATGTCAGAATTCACCAGCCTCTTTCATTGCTTTAACAACCAACGGCACTAGATTTTTACAAGAATAGGACCTTCAAATCATGGTTGGCAATCTGCTGAAGTGGCTGGGAGAATAGACTGCTGTAACGCATGTTGTTCAGACATCACACTGTAACTTACTTGATGTTTCCTGCAGCTCTCACAACAGTATAGAGCAGTGATTTTCAACCTTTTTCATATCAAGGCCCCCTAATTTAGTCCACAGTAGAGCCACAGATGAGATTTTTTCTCTCAGACGCAAATCTGAGAATATTTTTATTGTTAGATATGAGTTTGTCCAGAATCCCATGACTATCTGTATTGTAGGTAGAGAGATAACAGAGAAACTATGATCAAAACAGTCATTCTGCTACATTCTCTAATTGTTTTAACTTCTTGTAAATGAAATAATGCTGAATATTATTGCTTTAACAATTCATCAATTCATCAATTTGCTGGGGACCCCCTGGAACCCCCTCAAGGACCCCTGGTGGTCCCCGGGCCCAGGGACATTGGACGTAGGGGTGCTGAGGGGGCTGCAGCACCCCCTACTGGTGAGGGAATGTAACTGCAAGGCAAAAAAGTTTACTAAACAAATCAATAAAAAACTTTTATTTTTTGAGAGTAGCATTTTAGCGTAAGCAGTCTATAAAACATGGTTGTTCGTTAAATGGTTGAAATCCACCCTTTGTTATTTAGTTGTTTCTTGTTTCTGTCACAGATCTGGTAATGCGACATGCTTCGAATGAGAGTCTCTGTAGTGTGGAGCTGCGTTTTGGAGTGCGGTCTTCAATGAATTCAGTTATTCTTAATGTTTTCGGTTGCTCTGTGTGCGTGTGTGTGTGTGTGTGTGTGTGTGTGTGTGTGTGTGTGTGTGAGAAAGAAAGGGAGAGAGAGCGAGAGCGAGAGGTTTTGGAGTGCGGTCTTCAATGAAAGCCTAAAATGTTCCAAAACTGGTGTAAAATGTTGGCCATTCAAATTAATACAAAAATCGTGAATGTTGCGCAGCATTTAATATGACGTCATTATATAGACTTTCTCTCAGCACCCCCCACTCTGACCGACTTCCAGCGTCCCTGCCCGGGCCCCACGTTGAGAACCACCGGTACCGAGCGATCACCCTCACCTACACCACTCGACAGCCAGCAGCTAAGCACGCATATTAATTTTGAATGTCAGATGTTAATACAGGGCGAAGCATGCGGTGGAGGCTGGAGCCTGTTGCTGGAGGTGAAGGTTAGAGCAACATTCACAGCCAGTGTAATTTAACCAAAAGGCCTTCTAGTGATTTCCCCTCCTAATCTGAGCGAAGGGGATCAGATTAAATGTGTTGCATAGCGACAGTGACATCACAGCCGACCCATTTCACAATGCATAATAATCACAGAGTGCGCTGACTTAGTTTCTCCATTGTGGCCGGGCCTTTCAGGACGCTGCAGCCGAGACCCGCCTGGTGTTTCTTCTCTGTCGTGTTCAAGTCAGCAGAAGATTTTCACCAAAATAACTTCAATATTTCAATACTAGTTCTCATACTAATTGTCAAAACAGAGTTTCAAAGTGCTTTTCAGGCGATAAAATGGCAAATTAATTCCATTAATACAAACAATTAAAGTGTCAGATATCAGTAATTAACATTTTAAATTGGCTGTAATCTGTAAACTGCAAGATTGAGAAGATATGAAAATTTCATAGTACTTCATATTAATCTTCATTTATAGCAATCTTAGCCAAAATGATCTCAATATACAATATTATTAATAATTATTAATATTAAAGTTGAAAACCTTTAAAAAACTACTGTAATATGCTTCCATTACTTAAAAACTAATTTATCATATCAATCACAAGACATTCCTCTTTTTTAAACATGTTTTAATGTAAGACTATAGAACTTATGAAAATTGACGAAAAATTTTAAGATTTGGCATAAAAATACATTTCTAGCGATCTATGTTCAGGACAGTAATTTATTTTCACCTTTGTAATAATTTCCGCTAATCTACAGGATCAAATTTGGACTCAAAAGTGAGATCTTGATGGCAGTGATCTCAGTAAACGATATACAGTAGTTTTATATAAGCAAAGGGAAACAGCAGGGATTTGAATTCAGGATCTGATTGTCCCTATTTTGGTAAACATCTTATAGCAGATTCACCCTTCAGTCTGACAGCCACTATTACACAGAAAATATGATTCTGCTGGTCAACTCTGACTTCTCTGGTCTCCAAGTTTCCAAACGTCATGCTGTGAGATATAACTGGAAACATAAAGATGAATTACATCAGCTTATTTAGTCGATTTGAAAGCCTTTTATGGAGAGCAGCTATTGCTGTGGTGACATGACTAAAGACAAACAGCAGAGAAAACTGTTTCCTTACATAGTCTTATCCATGAAATAAGCTAAACAGCTGGCTGTGCTCCAGCCAGAGAGGGACGGGAGGGAGACAGTCGTATGGCGTCCGGCGGCGTCAGGGTGGCTGTTCGCATCAAGTCAAGTCAAGTCAAGTCAAGTTTATTTATTTATATAGCCCTTTATCACAAGCATGTCTCAGATGACTTTACAGAGGATGTGTCTAGCTAGGTCTAACTAAACACAATCAGTGGTAAACAAAATTTTGTAGGACAGCATAATGAAAAACACAAGGTAGGCATCTCGTCTCTTCTGCAGCGGATGTACAGAGGACAGAGGTCAAAGACTCGCAGGATGAACCATCACCTTCTCTGGACTGATCTTCCTTTATCTAACAGGATAAAAACCTCAGCTTCAATCAGTCCAACAATTACAGAAGAAGATTAGGGCCATGTGTGAAAAATTTGAGTTCTGAGATAAATCTCAGAATTCTTAGAATTAGATTTTAAAGTAAGAATTATGAGATTAAAGTCACAATTAAAGTTTCTCACTTTATTAACAGAATCCTAACTTTAAACCCAGAATTCTGAGATTAGTTTAGAGTCAAATTTTGACTTTAAACTCAGAATGACTCTAAATTAGTCATTTAGAAGGGAAAAAAACTTTTCCACAGAAAATGAGAGAACTCCATCTGGGCCTGAGGGGAGGAGCTGATGGATTGAATTGATTAAATCTGCCCCAATTAGCTGCCTGCCTCTCCTTCATCCACGCTCTGCACAGCCCAACAGTCTCTGCTTTCACATTAACCGTTCACTCCCATTAACTGAGCTTTTCTTATAAGATGCCACTCAATCATACAGCTCTGTTCTTAGTCCTAATGCACTTCAGTCAATACGCAGCACGGCCAGTTAGGTGTGAAATGAAGACGACAACCTGCATCCCATGTCTTTAGGGCAACAAACTTGTGCCTAATCATGTGGTTTTACTAAATAAGCATGAAAAAAGTCCTGCGTCAAATGTATTATTTCCCCTATGCGACAGGCTTACATGATGACCTATATAGTTCCACAAAGTCTGTTTCTTTCCCCTGAATCTGGCAGAATTCATAAAGTCACCTCTTGTTGTTGAGGGCAGACTGCTTAATCCCCTTTCTTCGGCTTTTCTGGGTCTTTGGAATGAAACCTGGTGAACTTTCAGAGTACTCATCATGACTTATAGGCTCGGTCTTGAACGGTTGAAACACTGTTTACTGTCTGAAAAGCAGCTATAGATGTATAATCCCTCATATTATGTGTTTGCGTCACAGTAAGGAAACTGCATCTCTTTAAGTGACGTAAAAGACTGTATTGGTCGCTTAACCCTACATCTAAATCTTTGTTTAGATAAAAAACAAAAGCAGCTCTGGATAAAGAAATTATTTTTATACCTGAGACTTAATACAGCATAATAGATTATTATTAGTATCACAAGATGGCTAGTTACACCAGGAGAGTAAAATTTCAGTCAAGATATGAGATTATCAGGTTATTTCATCAAGTGTAATGAATATTAATATGGGTGTAAGGTGAATAATGCAGCATTATTCTGCATTATTTGTATTTCAGCATTATTCCTGACGGCAACTAACGTCAAATCTAACAGATCTTAGAGGGAAAGGGACCAAAGGGATCTTTAACTTACTTGCTCTGCTTTCACATGATGGGATTGTTCCTGTCTGGATGACAAATTGACTTTTTTCTCACCGCTTTGCATGGTGGGTCATTTACACTGAGTGCAGGAAAGGCTTCGGCGTCACCATGACCGGACAAACTGCTGCTGATGGACGCACACTGGACATTTCAGGGATCAATTATGCGTGAGAACGTAACTACAAGAAACCACCCCAAAACAGAAGGGATTATGGGTAGAAAGAGAGGGATATTGACATCTGATAGCCAGCAGTTCCTCATGCTTGGAAAGCCTAGCAGAGCAAAATGAAGTCTGGACTGATGCTCATATTCAGCTGTTTCTTCATGTGTTCTTAACTGGTGTGAACACCACAGAAGAAGAGACAGACAAGTCCATCATGCTGAGATGAAGTTACAGGGACTGGAATCAGATTTGTTTTGACTCTCTAACCTGCAGGATGACAGGTTGACAAAACTCTGTCCAATAAACAAGCTATTTGTCAGTCATGTGACTTTTTGTTTACAAGACCTGGTTCACTTGTGATTAGGCAGTTTGAACCTAAACTAACCAAATACAAAAACGCAACAAAGATTACAGGTACATTTTTATCATCTAATTATTGTAATCCTGTTAGACCTAGGCCTATTGCTACTCTGGTAATGTCTTACTGTCAAACCTGTAGGAAAAATGTTAATATTCTACAGTTTAGGTTTACCAACTCTCTCATGTAAGAAAAGAAACAGCCTGTCAGATATTGAGCGTTTAGAGTGAACCTGACCCAGTCCTCCAGTCCTCACCATGGCATTAACGTCTTAAAACACAACAACAATCCTCTCATCTCGATCAGACCGGATGAGGCGCATGAACAGGTGGGTGAAGTAGCAAAAGGCAGCAGCTTGTGTATGTGACCTTAATAATAATCCCAGAGATTTTCCACAAAGCCCAGGCAGGGCATTATTCTGTGCTAGTGACACACATCCATCAACACTACAGTTACAAATAATCTTATAGGTTCAGATAAAGGGTCAGCAAGTACAATTTTCACTGCCCCATAGCACAGAATGATAATCTGCGGGTGGTTGATGGTATTGTTGATCAATACCAATTACTCGTTACTTTCAAAACTCTCTTTCCGGCCTGCGCTCTCTGTTCTGTCCTCTGTATATAAGCAGTAAGTGGATTTGCAGTGGGTGAGCTGCCTGAAATCGATGAGCAAGTCCTTTTCATTGTTCTTCTTCACAAACATCATCTGCTGTTGCTAGAGAGCGCTGCTGTTGCTGAGCGTTTCCACAGCGATGTTCCCCAGGTGTTTGATATCCTGTAGGTAACCTCAGGAGAGGAGCTGCCTCAGTCTCATGCAAGACCAAACACAATCTGCAGACCAATATGTCTTTAAAGGGGGCAATAAGCAAGATTTTTACTGTCTATGGCATTAAATGACCATAATGTATTTGCCTGGGTTTGGTGGGATTATTGATCAGTGCCAATGACACAACGATTCCTTCGCCGGGTGCTGAGAGTCCTGGCTTTCAAAACTCACCTGTACTCCCCACCTACCCACGCTTAGTTCTCAAGTCAAAAAAGCAAAGACAAAGCAGCATTAGTATTCCAGTATTTTGGTGATATATTAGGCTAGCTCTTTCCTAGATGTTTCTGTTGGATCTGTTTAGCTAGCTTACATCTGTATTGTGAAAATGTGACTTCATTATTTATGTAAATTACAGGCCACTATAAATCTGTGGTCCCGATAGTGGTTGATAAAAGTAACAGAATTACTTCATGCCCCTTTAAACCTCAGTGGGCGGAGCCGAAGAACCACAGTTTTTCAGAGTGCTATAGTTTGCTAACTGGCAAACTTGAATAACAAATAAGGAACTCTGGTTAAAATATAAATAAATATAAATATCAATGATATTTTTTCTTTCTTTTTCATTCCTAACCATGGCATCATGATGCTGGAAGGTCAGCAACTTGGTAAGCTAGCTAAGTAGCTTACCAAGATAGCTATATAGGCTAGTATGGCTAGTTTGAATTTGGAAGGTCAGCTAGGCTTACTAGATAACTTAGTACAGAAAGATTACATTTGAAATATTAAAATAAAACTCCAATCTGCGTGTGGGTCATGGTAGACTATAAAACAACTAGCGCATCATTTTAAATCACTCATTCATGGTAATACAGATACAACACACATGAATATTCATCCAGTTCATTAGCAGAGACCAGAGGCACAGAGGAGCTACCTGGACCACACTGCAAACAATCTCATCTTAACAAGTCATTTCAATTGTATTATATAATTGTATTATATATTGCCATAAAATCGTACTTTTCTTAATACAAGTGACATCCCTCTGTGGAGTCGAGTAATTACATGTTTCTAATGCAGTTTCACTTGTTATAGGAATTTTCTTGAATCAAGTGGCGCGATCCCTCTTATTTCAAAGCCACTTGTTTCAGGACAACTATTGCAACAAGAGAAACTGCACTGCAAACAAGTGAAATTATCCCACCATGAGAACTGATGATCAAATTGATCAAATTGGATACATACATACATCTTTTTCCGCAGAAGAATGGATATATAATATTTTCCTAGAAGTCAAAGATGTCAAAGATACCCTTCGTAAAGTGCAGGCGGTGATCTTACACCTTTTCATTTATTGACAGAGGTGATAAAAGGGCATAAAAGTGTTGAGAGGCTCAAGTCACACCTTTCTGCTTCTCTGAACCCTGATATAGGGACAGACAGACTCCTGGCCTCATAACATGAAGAGTCCTAATGCACACTAATGCATCTATTTTAAAAAGATAAATCTTTACCTTAAGTTCATCATTAAGTATCTTTCAAATACAGAGGATCCAGTCTGTAAAATGTTGTCAACCAAGTTACTAATACTGCCACAATGTTGATGTTCAACAAGTCACTTATTAGCCTCATATTCAGTCTTACATTTTTTTTTTTTTAAGCTAAGATTTTAAATGACTTGTTAAGATGTACATGCTTTGCAGTGAATAATTTGTCTTAATTCCATGCGACAAATCATTTAAGAATAGATGACACTTGGATAAATGGTAGACATCTTAGTGACACTCTTCATATATTCCCTATGTTGGACAACCTTTTGCATTAAATGAATAATGTAACAGCAGATTCTAGTAAGCCTTTGAGGATACATGATGCTGCACCTGCTTTATATCACTAACATCCATCCACACACACACACACACACACACACACACACACACCACTATGCTCATATGCACTCCCTTCATGTGTGAGAGTGCATACATGATTCATGCATTATGCACTGAATACAGAGTATACACTGAAAAATGCTGACAGTCAAGCCAGTGGGTGAAACAGATGTGATGGGATGAGAGACGGAGCTCGGAGGAGGCAGCACGCCTCCACGTCAGATGGCTCTTTGCAAGCCACTAAGTGTCTAAATTACCAAGGAAAAATAAAACATTTCCCCCCTGAGGGTTCGGTCTTCCTCAGATGTGACAGCGCTTCATTCAACCTGACAGTTTCTGCAGAGGAGAGAGAGAAGGGCAAGGAGGAAAAAAGATGTGAAAAATGTGAAAAAACAAAAACGGAGGAGGGAGGAGTGGTAATTAAAGGTACAATCAATATGCAACTTTTTTCACTTTAAAATAACAGTAAATAAATAGGATATATATGATCAGGCTGCGTGTATCGATGCCACGAAGAAGCTCGGAGGAAACATCTTACAAATGTGAGTTCGATGTTGTCTGATTTTGTCTTCTTGTAATGCACATATAACCAGGCTTTGTAGCCTTTTCCTCTCACTAAACAAAGTTATTTATTTCTTACAAAAATGATAATGAGCGAACCTTTGTGACGCCACAAAGTTACGGAAGTCCAAACGGCTCGTTTAGAGGCTCGCTTTTCTAATATGGATTGTGTGGATTTAGTTGGCGACCGTGCGTTTTGATACTTTCACCATGTTTAGATAGACCATCCAACTCCTTTATAATCACAGAGGCAAGGGGAGTCCTGCTTTACACCATATGGACCTTTAAGGCTAATAACTAATCATGCATTTGGAGGGACAGTCGCTCAAAAGTGACAGTTGTTCAAAAATCCATTGGTTAGAAGGTTTATACACGTCTGGAACACCGTAAAGTAACCAAGAGTAATGGGATTTTGATATAAAAATAGGTGAAAAAGTAATTTGTCCTCTTAATTGTGACTTTAAACCTCCTTCTCCTCCATATTCATTAGGACTGTCTGTTGGATCAGAGTCTAAGAGCTGCAGTAATGGCAGGTTTGGAGCCGGTCATACTATAAGACAGACGATTGCCTCCTTTAAAATAATACTATTTTATAAAAAGGCAGAATACAAATAAACCTCAATGCCATTCCTCTTCAACGATGTTCCATGCTAGCAAACCTTCAGTCAGCGTAGGACTTTTTTAATGGTGGATGACTCATTTTGGAATCCGACTCATATTATTGTATTCATGTTACTGTGAATTACTTTGGATAAAAGCTTCCACCAGATGCCATATGTCAGGTTATGTTGCTTTGGAACACATTGATTTAGCTTTTTAAATGGATTTTTGTGCAAGTCTGCTCTCTAGTATCTGCTTTTTTTTTCCTGTGCGAGGGAAGATATTCAGTTTGTCATACGTTTTGCGTAATGCAAGTTTATAGTACAACCAGAGGCGACGTGTTAATGTGTACCATAACTGACACGACCGTATGTGAGCTAGTGGAAAAATGTTTTTAAATGTACATCGCTTGCGTGTAGCCGCTTCAGTGCCTCCATCACTGTGTCCTGGGATCTGGATCTGTGTGCGGCTCAGATTAATTATTCAGAGGAACATGCACTCCAGCTAATTTGAGTCGTGGCTTTTAGCTGTGGGGCGCCGAGCCGGAGGAGATCAGTACTACGAAACAAAACCCCTTAATTTTATCCATGAAATGTCCTTAGTTTCTCCATTACATAAGCATTAATTATCCATTAAACATAACATAGCTTTAAAAAAGTACGGTTAGTATCATGGGTTTATAAGGGATTTAGTCATGAGTTGATTCGCAGAGACACTGGGATTTTTAATGCCTTTTGTGCAGGTTTACAGGTTATTAAGTGGAAATTAATGGAAAAGTTCCTATCTCCCTTTTCATTAAATTAGAAAGTAAGGAGTCAAGATTAAGGGGGTGTTTAATGTGGTTTAATGGAGTATTAATTGGAGTAGTAATTAATGGAGTCTCTTCCATTAATAACTCTCTTAATTAATTTTGCATGAATTAAGGGGCGCATTAATGTAAATTCATGAAAATCTAAAGTTATTTTAAGGGATTTCTGGTTCGTATACAGTATGAGGCCTCCCAGCATATAGCAGCCCTGACCAAAACAATAAGCTGTTTATTTTTTATCTCTGGAGGGCAAAACTGATCACAGATCTGAGATGCTTCTGCTCTTTGACATGATGGATATGAGCCTGGATGCCATGCAACACGTACGGTTTCACCCCGAAACACTAGATATATTGTTATGATGTTCATTGCTCTGCACTGCAAAAACGCAGGTGGTTGTGTTCTCTGAAATGCCTCTATTTTATAGCAAAATGTTTAGTAGTGTTGATGATAATGCTTTGTTTTGCTTTGTTTCTAGCCAGCAGTCGTTTTGTAATATGACGTGTCCTACTTTTCTCCTTTTCTCCTTTTTTTCTGCTCATGTATTTAAAAGAAGAAAAAACCTGAAGGTCCTGACGAAGGTCTTGAGGACCGAATTTTATTTATTAATTAATTTATTTTTATAAAGTAGCCTATTCTATGCAAGTGTAGAGGACAGTGTGTGGGAGTTTTCTTTTCTTTTCTGGACTCTACACACCTGCCAGCTGCAGAAGCTTCAATTTTTCTGAACTGGTCATATCTTTAAAATAAAATCAGGTTGAGACCTGTAGGGAAGATGATAGTTATGTATGTTTCCAAAGAAATGAATCTCACAGTTCATGCCCCAGGGTTCCTGCACACAAGATAGGCTACAATAAAGATGTTGTTGGACATATAAAAAATGCAAGCACAGATCCATAAGCCCATACAATTGACTGTATAGCCAACATGGTCACTCACATTAGCACTCTTCCCTCTCACAATTTACATAATCAACTTTACATATCATTATTACTCCATGATCTCACTAAATATTTTTTAACCTTATTCATCCAGGTAAAGTTTCAGCCCTGACTAAGAAGTATTATGGAATAAAGAATAAATATGGTGACGCTGTTTCCTGGAAGCACAACAACTTTCCTACTGTGAGTGAAGTTTTCATTTTTAGCTCAAGTCTTTCTTATTTAACCCTGACCAAAACCTTTCCCTAACCTTAGGTCTTAGTAGAGATATGGCATTTACATGGAATGATCAGTAGGCGTAATCATTTTTTTCATACCTAACTTTCTATAGTTTTTCTGCTGTGTTCATTAGTGGCATGTTATTTTGATGCATGGAAATTTGCATTGTTCGCCAAACCCAAATGGCATATGGTGTTTATCGGCAAATAGCATATTTGGATTTTTCATATTCTGGATATGGAAATCCCGGCTATTGTACACAAGATATGAATATGAATATTTGGATATCCTGAATATAAATGAAATATTTCTGTGCATGTAAACATAGCACTAACTGGAAAAAATGTAGTCTGATAGTTTTCCCATGATCACATGCATACAATGTTGCTTTACCATAGACACAGTTCATTGGCTGTCATTTGATTATACAATCACCTGTTAATTCATTACAATCACCTATTTTCCTACCAAGATGGCTGTGATGGAACAGAATAGGCTACTGTTAATCAAGTTACAGGTTAGCTAGTTAGCATAGTTTTCAAGTTCAAACCTAGCCTGTAAGATAGTTAGCCATTTAGTTAGTAAGTAGTTAATAACCATGGTCATGAGTGAATGAAAAAAATAATTTCCATTTACATTTTTTATTTATATTTTGACCAGAGTTGCTAAAGTTTGTCAGTTAGCTAACTTGCTCTGAAAAACGGTTTATTTGGCTCCGCCCACTGAGTTTTGGCTTTAACGCAATCAACGGGATTATCTCTGCCTCGAGAGCAGCGCTGCCTCTGAAACACAAAACTCCAATCTGCTTAAAAAAAACATGCAGGCGTTTGTTCCCTGATCTCCGTTGGGAGTGGGAGGTCTCGCTGTTTCTTTTATCTCTGTCTAAAAGCCAACAGACCGGAGGAAGGACGTCGGTTAGGTTTAAATAAGAGGGACGGGCACAGCTGCTGTCTGGCTGCTGACGCGGGATCAGGTGGAGGAAAATCTCCTTACGGGGGATAGAAAGGCACACTGACTGAACCGACTGAAACACACACACTACTCCACACCAGTTTCCCCAACTCGCCGCAAGGAGTGAAGTGGCTGCGGTCCAAGCGGCAGTGATAACCGCTCCGTGTCATGATATTGTAGGTGGATGGATAGCAGTCCGGCGGGGGAAACACTTCCCAGGCAGCGGTGAGCAGCGGCGGGCCGAGCGGCTCTGGATGAAGCTTTTACTCGCAAGGTAAGACGGATTCATGTTTTATTTTACAAGTCTCAAGCTTTTCCATCGGGGCACTATAGCGCCGAAAACGAGCTGAGAGAGACTTCATTAAAAGTTGAGAACAGCTTCGCTATGAACAAATTCTCAATTAATTAATCAGGGGTGCAGTGGGGATCCTAAACCCACTTAAAACAACTTGTCAATTAATTAATCAGGGATGCATTTGAAGGTAAAACCACCAAAAGAGTCAAGTCTACCCTCCTTTTTATGCTGACATGTCTTTCTATGTCTACAAGTTTGATATAACTCATGTGAGTTATATCAATGTTAAGGGAAATCCATAAATATATTATTTTCTGAATGTATACTTGATTCAATTGGTTTATTGCCTGACTAGAAGCCATAGTTTATTCCCCTTTTTATTTACCCCTATACTGTATTACTGATTAACATACATAGCCTACTGTAGTTGGTATGGGCTGCTTCTTGTGTTTTAATTCACGTTTTTCTTCTTCTATGTGTTGCTTCACATTCACAAAACTGTTTAGCAAATCCTATACAGAGTCGTGATAATAACTGTTGCCCATGATTTGATGATATACACATAACACATCTCTTACACTTTAGACTTTATTATTATTCTAATCCAAATGATATCATCTTTGCCGATCACCTGTTGAGCATATGATAGACATTTAATTCATCATGGCCTTTGCTGATTGCCTTTATATTTAAATCTATACAAAATCACATTAGTTGGTTGCACTAATGCATGAATCGTGTAATTGTTGTGCTGCAGTCTGATTGTAATGACCTGTTGCTGCTGATGATTTTAAAAGCAGGGGTGTAGTGGAGGGTAAACCTACATAAACCTTTTTATATGTGGAATAAAGCCTGTGCACCTTTAAAGGCTGATGTAAATCTTAATGAAACAAGTCCATAGTTGTAGTCAGTAGTGTCAAACTGATGGAAGTTGTATGAGGATAAGGTCTTTTGAGGGGAAAAATGATATTTATTTATATTTTCCGGTATTGAATTGGTTGTTTGCTGTATGATGGTCACTGCCTGGAGGTCACAGTGCACGGTGGTTTGGTTTAGTCAGGTATGGATGTTCACCTGCTCCCACTAACCAATCACTTTACATTTTGTTGTTGTGCTTCATTCATGTTATATGGGAATACTTGTTGGTATGACTTGACGGCTTAAAGCAGCCACTTGGAAGTGTTTCAATAGTTCTGATCGCAAAATGATCTGAATTGAGTGCAGATATTCCTTTATTGGTGACGCCAGAATTCAGTGAGTTGGAGAAATTGGGGTCAAAGTAGTGTTTGCCACCTGAAAGCAGACATGAACGGTACTTTCAAATAGCACAGACAGCCTGAAAGCTGAAGTGGATGGCATTTAAAAATTGTATTTACCACCTGAAAGCTTTGGTGAATGGTGTTCTCAACTAATATTTTCCAGCTGAAAGTTCAGGTGAATGGTATTTTCAAGTTGGAAGCTAATATCTACCATGAAGCACTGTCATTAGCCAGTTAGCTTAGTTAGCTTAGCATAGCTGACTTTAAATGAGTACTTAGGATTAGCTTTAGTGTAGGTATTTAGGTCATAGCAGGTGAAGTTTAGGCAAGAACTACTTAGGGTTTCAGACACAAAATCATGGTGTTAGGCTTGGCTTTATATGCAACTGTCCCAATCGACTTACTTAGACCAAACTTGAGTTGTCCATAACTTAACCCCCCCCCCCCCCCCCCCCCCCCACACACACACACACACACACACACACACACACACACACACACACAAAACAGTGACTTAACTATCCAGTTTATTATCTATAGTTTCGTCTTCTAGTGTGATAGCATTAGCTTATGAATCTTAGGATTTTGTTGTGTAAAACCACCAGGGACTTTCCCTATAGTCTGAAGCACTGGTATCAGCATTATGTAACACTGAACAGCTGTCCATTCCAATGGAAAATCAATTGCCGTTACTACTAGCTAATTATACATCATATGTCCTTAAGGTCACATGCTTGTTATCTGAACAGCTGTCTTGTTCTACTTGATGCAGGAAAATGTAGTTTATGTACGGGCTGGGGCAGAACTAATTTAATAAAGTAAATGTCATAAGGGCAGACAGATACAAGACAGAAGAGGGAGGAAAAACATCCTTTAAAGGTCCCATATTTTACTCTGTGTGTGTGTAGTGTGTGTTCCAGCCTGAGTGACGTCACTGAGGACTTCCAATCAAAACAGCTTGGAGAGTCACATGATTTTTAAATGAGGAAACTATGGCAAAACTGGAGGAGTTATTTAAAAACTCTGACAAAATGAGGTGTGGTAGGGATATTGTTTGAAAATATTAGTTTTGTTTGACATCACACCTATCATTACCATTATCTTCAAAGGCATGAACTTTAATTTGATTATTTAACGTGATCATACGTGAGCCATATCGTGATATAGCCTATACACTACCAGTCAAAAGTTTGGACACATGACATTTTTCTTTATTTTTACTATTTTCCACATTTTAGAATAACAGTAAAGACATCAAAACTATGAAATAACACAAATGGAATTATGCAGCGACCAAAAAAAGTGTCAAACAAATCAAAACTATCTTATATTTTAGATTCTTTAAAGTAGCCGCCCTTTGCCTTGATGGAAAGGCAAAAGGCTTTGGAAAGAAATTCATACATAGGATCAACTTCACTATTTATATTTGTCTAAGAAACACATTTCAAGCATTTAAGCAGAAGCCTTTAGATCAAAATGGCTTTAAGAGAATGAAAAGCATAGAACATTCAATCAGGTGTGTCCAAACTTTTGACTGGGTGTATCTATAAAAAACAATCCTGATGATTATTGTGATATTGATTTCAACTTTATCGCCCAGCTCTACGATTAGATACAATGACAAAATGCAAGGATGTTCTTGATGTGCATGAAAAGCCACTGAAGTCAGTGTAGTTTGCAGCATAATTCAGTCATATGGATTTATTATTCTGAGTCTATTTAACCTCAACTAATGCTCTTTCACCATGGCTGCAATCTCTCAACAGCCTATCCTTGATATGATAGTAGCATGTCTGTTAATTAGTAACAACGACAAAGTGCAAGATTATATAATTCTGTGATGTTTATGCCAGGAATTAACCCTCCGTGATGTCAGTGTGTGTGCAACTGTGGTCGATCGGGTTCGCAAGCAGCCGCGCATGTGACCCCCTGTAGATCCGATGCTCCTGTCTGCTCGGATTTGTGTTCAGTGTGTGTGTGTGTGTGTGTGTGTTGCCTGGGGGGGGGGCGGGCAGTGATCGCTGCGTGAGCTGGGATGGGTGGACACACCAACTGAAACCGGAGCTTTAAAGCAGCACACATGCTTAAGATAAGACTTATCACTTCTGCATCTGCTGTGACAGTTGGAGTCGCAGCCTCAAAGTCCAACGCTGCGTCTCCAGAGGCTTCGCTCTGTCAGATGGAAACTGAACTATCTCAGCTTCTCAGGAAAATACACCAAAACTTATCATGAGACTGTAAAACCAGTAGCAACAGGAGCATCATTCTGCTTCAGGGTGAAAAACACTGTACATCTTAATGGGGAATTTCAGCATGTTTTTGTTCATTTCCTGCATTTCCTTCCCCTTTTCCATCACTGGAAATCGTTTTCCAGTGCTTTTATCACATTGAGATATTTGCTGTTTTTCAAAGTAAATATTTTGAAGCAAACACTGTCTAAATATTTCTCCCAGTAAAGAAAAGGGCAAAAAATGAAAAGAAAAAAATCTAATTCAAACTTTGAATTCAGTTTGACTTGCTCAGGCCTGAGGATGCCCATTATATTAGGACATTAACAGCAAAGCTCATTAAGTTGTGCTCTGCCTGAAACACCGGTTGCTATTAGTTTACCTGGAGGACATCAATTTCAATTTAAGATTTTCCTCCCAATAAAGCTGTTATCAATTATGGAAGGTAAAGTCTACAACTGTCATTACTGGAAATGTCAGATTTCATTGTACTTACTATAATGGTCTTAAAACAAAATATACTCACATAGGAGGAGATACTTATAAAATACTCAAGAAGAAGTAGAAGTACAGACTTTTAAAAGTAATAAAGCGACATTTTCATACAAATAAATGTCCATTTCACTACTCTGTGTTGCCGATTGGTGGTAGCTCTTACCTGGGAAAACGGTCATCATGCTGCAACCTGGTAATTGACGCAATCCGGTGACGTAGCTTGTGAATGAATTAACTGATGCAGAGAGAACTGAATGGCATCAAGATACTTAAACTCTCTGTTTGCCTTTCAAGTGACATTTTCTATTCTGCCTGTTCTTCCTGTACAGTCTGTACAGGAATCAGTCTTTGTGTACTGGGGAATTTCATTAGTGCCTTTTGTTTTTAAAGGTCAGAGACGCAGCTGTTGACGAGGCAGGAACAGCCCCGCTCGTTAAATAAGCCTTATCAGTTATGGTAAATGTCTGGTTTCTCTCTCTCTTTCTCTTTCTCTGTCTCTCTCTTACAGTCGTTGAAGGCGAAAACACTTCCATTTTTTCATTTTTCATTTCAACGACTCTTTCAAAGACTCAAGACTCAGTAATGCGAGGGAGAGATATTGCTTTCTTCATTTTCTTTGCGAGACTGTTTCTAAACTCCTCATCGGAGATTAAACGCTGGCCCCGGAGCTTTTTGCTGAAATGAAATGAAATGAAAGGATTCCACTGGACGGCGAGATGTAACCCTTCTCACCGTTATATTTCTATATTTCTGGCAGAGGTCTTGTTCCAAAATGAAAGCGATATCTCACTTTTCTCATGTACATTCAATCCCTTTTTCAGCTCCATAGAGCTTCAGGAACCGCTGCTTTCACCGCCAGGCATTCAGGATGTTTTTTTCCCCCCAGCGCTCAATATCGATTATGGCAAACAAGTGAAACTACATATTAAGAAGTATGACTCATGACAACAACAGTAGAACCAAGATCTGGTTTCCTTTGTTTGGAGATTTGCTACAAGTCTATTTTTACACAAGGTTTTAAAAATCAAAGCAAGAGAAGTGCTACCTGAAATTCAGGCAATATTTGAAAGACATAAATTATTTTGTCGTCATAAAATGAACTAGTTTATAATCAAATGTCTTAAGATGACTCCTAACTTTAGTACTAACGTATGATGTGCTTCACCTTCTTGCCAGCAGTCACTATGGGAGAGTGGGTGTCATTTAAGAAAAAAAGAAAATGGTGGATATCTCATTTTTGTCACCGGCAAAAGGATTGGATGATATCAAGCTAGATTTAGCGATTTCGTCAGTCCTTAAAAAACGTAATGGCATCGATGAATTAAAGCAGGAGCAATCAGCTGTTTAAAAGCTCAGGAGTGAACGCCGCCATGATTGTTGTCGCTCTGAGGCGGTTCCAGATTACATCAGTCTGCTTTGCTACTGTGATTGGTCAAAGATTTTAATAACTAGCTAACACCGACCAATCGGTCGGGGCGAGAAACTACGTCAGTGAGTCAGTGGTGGATAGACTTGACCAGACCGCTGTGAATCACCATGCAGATTCAAAAAGCGCTAAAGACTGAGATTCAGGCCAGCAGATTCCTGATTCTCGATGGCACAGGATTGAGACAGACTTCACACTTTTCGGCTTGTGACCCTTAAAACGAAGCGATGTCAACTCGCACCCCCCATCACAGGTTATACAGACTGGTGAACAGTGCAACAGTGCAAAAGAACTGTTTTCCCTTTTCAGGTCGTTTCGTTTGATTATTAGAGGAGGCCAAGAGGCTTATTTCAAAAGAAAAAAGCAAAACCTAGAAGAAAATCAGAAAGATTACACACGATAATGCATTTGTATAGTAGAAACATGTTTTTTTTTCATATCCCATAAATCATCTTGTGAGCACAGCTTTTCTCAAGGTCCAGTTCAGGCAGAAACAATTATCCACACAACAACAGAAGCATTCTGCCAAACGTCACTGCAGATCAACAACAAACAAACTGGAAATGTATTCATTGTTGCTCTATACATAGACACTAAAGATAACATGCTGTAAGAAGAGGAAGGGGGGCGATGTGCGGTACAGTACTGTCAGTTTTGGTCCACAATATTTACTGGTCCAAGTAAACCTAGCACAATCGTTTTAGGGTGTAACGCGAATGTAATATAACCGGAAGTGGAACTAATCACTTTTTTCGGGGAGTAATAAAAAAAGAAAAGTAACAAGTAATGTGTAATTTATTGTTTTTTTCCCCTAAAGACCCAAACACAGATGGTGCTCGCAGTACAAAGCTGCTGTGTGCAGACGGATTCCCTGTTGTGAGCGCGTTCGCTGTCCGATTCGTCTGCAGAACGCGGACAAATAGATTTTCCGTCGGGCCCCTGGATCATCACAAACCTTTTTCAATGGGACTTGACTCTTTATACCAGCGGGGGGGGAAAGAGATAGGAATTGATCAGCCGTCGTGCGGTGTGGGAAGCGGTCGTCACGGCGACGGGTGAAGCGCGCGAGCTGTTGATGACTGGCGATCAGATATGAGGTGAGGCAGGCGGGAGCGATGGTGGAGTCTTCAGTTGCAGCTGACAGATCTTTGGAAAATCAGCCTGACGTTGATATGAAATGTCGATGTGAGCTTTGCTTGTGATGCCATTTCTGCTGAAGAACAGATTCACCAACAGCTTTATGTTGCTTTCATCAAGGGGAACAGAGAGTTTTACCATTTCCCCTCAGCACATTATTCGTTGTTTGAAAATGTTAATGGGAAAGAGAATACAGCTTAAAAAAGAAGACATTGGTGGATCGGAAGACACAACACTGATCTGGAAATGTAAATAAATGCAAAGAAACTCAAGTTTTTTGATGTAAACATGCACACTAAGCATATATATATACAGTATATTGGCAATATATATGTGGAATTGTTTAATATTTAGGCTACTCAGATGGTTGGCATTACACAAGTCAGATGGTATTTGTTAGGAAATGTACAGGAAAACACATTTGTGATCCCCCTGGTTTATTTACCTCATGATATATATTTATAAATCTTTCGTGCATTTTTTTATACGAGACATTTCCGATTCCATACATTAGCTCGTAATAACATCATTTTAAATCAGTATTTTGTATCAAATGATTGTCTTTGGTTAATAGCTGAGTAATGCTTTGCTTCAGGTCTTCAATTATTATTGATTATTATTTTTTGCGATAATTACATATTCCATGGTTGATTAAACTGTAGCGGCCAAAGTCTGTGCTTGACCTTGTTTGGTGAAGTCATTTTTTTTCACATTTTAGACATTTGACGCTCTCATCCAGAGTAAATTAGATTGAAGGAGTGAGTAGAAGTTTAGGTTCTTGTTCAAGGACCCTGCAGCCAGATAAACGGCTGCTGACAGACACACGCTGGTTACTGCAGGATTCAAACCTGTGACCTTTCAGCTACGGGACGGTCTCTCTCTAAAACCCTCCGGGCCTCCTGCTGCTGTCTGAGGTCAGATCTCATGTGTGCTCACCTAACTTTACAAAGTGCATCACAACCAGTAAAAACAATGGACTGATCAAATAAAGTACCAAACTTAGTAACTTAGTATATTAAGTTAAGGACATAAGACATAAGATAAGTGCAGGTTAATAAAACAGTAGAAAGACAGGAAGCAATGTGGATATAAAAGCAGGCAAAAGAACAGGTAAGAAGGGAGCGTGAATATCTTTCTTTGGCTGGAAGGTGTTTGGTTTTCCATGCAGGCGATCCAGATATGAATCCAGTTTGTCACACCTACCTCTTTCATCACACCAGCGCTCCCATCACACCGTCCTCTTATGCGTTTTCAATCAGAGTGAAGAAGCGCGAGGGAAATGATCAAGAAGGACCGCTGAGATGAGAGATGAGACCGGCGCTCCTCTGTTGCTCCAACATAGATGTGATATGAAAAACTCCAATTTACATTTTCCGATCATTTGGGCTGATGAAACCCTTTTGAATCCCATTGTGGATAAATTCAGAAATGCAGCACAGTAAAGCTCAGATCAAGGCTGTTTTCCTTAGTTTTAGAAAAGTTGACATTTTGGAGATACAAGGTTTTCCATGATGACCGTATGATGGAGATATACAGTAGTGTCATTCACCATTTTGCGGGGGGGGGGGGGGGGGGGGGGAGACACTTACTCTTACAAAATGATAGATGGCACAAAGTTAAAACAGATTATGATAAGTAGTATGATAACTAGTACTGTACTTAAGTGCAGTTTTTTGGCACTTTACTTGAGTATTTCCACTTTGAGAGACTTTCTACTTTTCCTCCACTACATTTCAGAGGGAAATCTTGTACTTTTTCCTCCACTACATTTATCTGACAGCTGGAGTTACTAGTTACTTTGCAGAATAAGGTTTTACACGCAAAACATACGATAAGATCATAAAATATGTTGCATTGTTAGAGTATATGGAGCAGTTAGACCTACAGCATTAAAATACTTCTTACAGGTTAATGCAGCAATAATTGAACACTCTGAAAGAATGATTACTTTTGATTCTTAAGTACATTTTACGGCTAATACTTTTACTTAAGTAAACTTTTGAATGCAGAACTTTTACGTTTAATGGAGTATTTTTCCATTATGGTGTTGCTACTTTTACTTAAGTAAAGGATTTGAGTACTCTACCGCTGACGACTTTCTTTCTCCTCAATTTATGATTAATAACAGATGAAAAAGTGCTGTTTTTGTCATCATCTGGTACAAATGTCTCACACTTAATTCATGAGCGTGTTGATCGTACTTCTACCAGTAACTGAATCTTGAATCTCCCCCCCACAGCTGCATGACTTCCAACTCGGCTTCCCTGATGTCTTAATAAGTCACAAACAATAATTTGATCACGGCATGACGCATGGCAGATAATGAAATGGACTCCATTAACATTCCCGACCTTCTGTTTTTCTTTTTAGGAAAACGTGACGCGTTTTGGAGTTCGAGGTTGGGACATGATTTCATTCTCCTTTTCCAAATTAGGGAAGAATTGTTTTCTTTGTTTTGTTTTTTCGTTAGACTGACTCAAAAACAATCATTCCAATAAGAAAATATTAGAAAACAGGGATATACAATATTTTGTTCCACTGTACTGCAGTAGCTGTACAGGTTTACCTACTGTTTAGACTTTCATCTTTTTCATTTTGTTGAACTTAAGCTAAATAAGTGTAAGTTATTTGACTGAGGTATTGTGAAGGCCGGGGATGTCGTGGAGGGTAAACCTGCTGAAACGCACTTTACCCAACTTTAATATGTGGAATAGAGATTAACACTTTTTTAGGCTTTAATCTTTAGGACATAAATTGATAGTATACATCATCAAAAACAGGTTTCAGATTGCCTGTCTTAAGATAATTAAGTGGTCAGTCAGCCAAATGTCAGACCGACACCGATACTGCTTTTTACAACTGATCAGCTGATACTAATAGTACATGCATAATGTCAAAATGTTTCTTTACTGTCACCGTTCCAATTCTTTTGCTAGGAGAAATAACTTGGTTTTTTCCATTGGTGTGCACTTTTCCATTAAATAAGAAAAATCTGATTTAGCTGTGGGTTAACTTCCAGTCCTTAAATCCTGTGTCAATTTGAAAGAAAGAAAGAAAGAAAGAAAACATATGAAAAAATGTGTTTCTGTTGTCATTTGGGGTTTAAACTGATTACCTGTCATGTAATGTTTAGATAACACCCAGCTGTAACACTCCCTCAGGGATAATTACTGTTTGCACTTGAGATAACAGATTGCATTTACTGCTTCTCTATGGCCGTGCCCAGATAACATGATGACTGTGAATAAAAGGCAGGTGACTGAGAGCAAATTCCCAGTTGACTATTGGAGTTTCATTCCACCGTTTGGGGGGGAAAATTGTGAGGATATACAGTATGTAATGTATATTAGCTTTGCCATTAGGACTTCACAATATTGACAGAAAATATTATTGCTTTTCTGTTTTTATGTCTAAATATTGCAACTGCAACATGATTTACGGCTCATATGGACGCGGCCTTGTCTGCATCATCAATACAAAACATGTAGCCTGTTGCAAGATGAAAAACCTGTAACCAGTTGAAAATTTAAGGCAAAACAATGGTTTGTATTTGGTTCTTTGAGCTTCACGCTGCCCAGATACAAGTGAACCAGGAGGAAAGGCTGCAGAGTTTGAATGAACCGCTCTAAACATGTTCGGTGTGAATGCAGCCTCAATCAAAGTGCAGAGCAGGGATACATTCCTTCATTACAACGTACCTTTGAACCTTTGAACCTGCTGTGCGTGACCGCTTGCTTGTTGCAGCAAGACGTTCACGTGTAACATACATACACACACACACACACACACACACACACGCTTCCTGCTGTTATATTATTCGTTATAGCTTACCCAGACAGATAGAGTATAGGTTCAGAGGTCAGCAGTTTGTCTCACAGGAACCAGACTTTGAGCTGAGGCTTGTTCTTTTTTGTGATTTTTAGTCTGATATTGTCCTCAGCGATTCAGAAAACAGTTGTGCAAGAGGACATCTTGAGCCGATGTGTCACGTTCACTCTGTACTGTGCTTCAACAGAAGTTAGGCGTGTTGTTGACGCTCTTATCTTGAGCTCCTGCAATCAGTGAGTTCTACTTTAGAGTTTGATCAAATGTCTGACAAGTTCAAATTAAACCAAAAAAAAAATTAAACGCAAAAAGGTTTATAGTTTTTTTCTCCAAAATGAAATGGCCACCATTAGAAAATATGTGACAACTACTCTGTCAAAATAACTGTTGCCGTTAAAGTAACACTGCCATTTGGAATCTGAAGACCTTCACTTAGAATAATTGTAACATTAGTTCCAAATAGTAACATTATAAAGGATGTAATAATGTGTATTTCTGAAGTATTAAGTAATGAATATCAACCAACATCAGTTTTTCCCAGGGATGCACCGATATATCGGCAGATTATCAGTATCAGCTGATATCAGCTTTAAAAATCAATATCGGTATCGGCCCAATTTATTACTTTTGCTGTTGATATTTGGCTGATTGTATGTGGAATTGGCATTTTAGTGACTTATTTTCTCGGAGTGTGTCACTTTAATACAACTGTCAAATTAGCAACATAATAAAACTAACACGGTCTTTTCTTTTAAAAAAACCCACTTAATTATCTTAAGATAGGCCGGTTTGAAAGCTGCATTTGTACTAAGATTCTCACAAAACTGCATATCCATATTGGCCGATATGGGTGGGAAAACATCGGATATCAGTATCAGCCTCAAAAAAACATAAAAGTGCATCCCCATATTATGCATTTTCCCATATCATGTCCACATTGTTTTTGAATGAACCCCTTGAGCTCTATATATCTTTATTTACAACTAACCGACTGTCTCTAAGGCCTTCACTGTATTTCTGGGAACATGCATGGGCAGCAGTGGACATTCCTCTGTCGTTTCTGATCCCTGTGGGGTTTATCGTACGATGCAGCCTGGAAACAGAGAGGCGGCCTGCAGGGACGGTCCGAGTCGGTCTGAGGAGTCACATGCAGAAGATGTTTCCTCCCTCCGGCTGATTCAATAACACACATGTTTTTGTGCGACAGGAAGATGCGAGTTAGCCACACTCCAAAATAACGTCCAGGAGGCGATGTGAGACGCATGAGGCGGCTTCATTCATCTCCACAATCATACGGCTTCATTATCCATGTGACTGTCTGATAAACCAGCTCCTGACCAGCTACAATATCTTGTTTATGAAGTGCGTTGTTGATGACTCTCTGTGACAAAAGTGACCAGAAAAAATGATGCGAACAAATGTCGGCGTTACGAAATTTATCACCAATGACTTGCCTTGTTTTTTTCCGGTTACGGTCCGATCTGGAAGTTATTTTCAGTTTGCTGTGAAAAATCCATTTTGGTAAGTTTTCTTTTAATGAAAGCAGCCGGGTGGGAAAATAATGGAGAAGAAGACAGTTTAAAGGGGCAGTAAGTAAAGTTTTTACTGAGCCATATCACAAAAGACTGTAATATATCTGCAGGGTTGTTGATCAATACCAGTAACTCAACGATTACTTTACCTAGTGATGAGATTTCTGGCTTTCACAAATCACTTTTTGAGCCAAAACTCCCCACACATTGCAGTTTAAAGATTTATTTCACAGTGCTGGAGGAAACACAACATGGCTGATGTGGCATCACCAAAAGGTGCATAACTTCCTTCCTTCCTTCCTCACTTTTTCCTTAACGAGCTCTGGCTGTTAATGGCATCAGCAGTGTAAGTTAATTACGGCTGATTATCTCGTTCTCGTTGATCTCATTTTGAAATGTATTTTTATTAGTGTCATGACAACTCATCTACACAGAGATGTGTTGTTGTCCTTATCTGTCCACCATCATCGCAACTGTTCAAAATAATTATAATAAGAATTATTCAGAACGTTTCTCAAAGCAAAAAACCAAACTACATGAGCATATCCACAATCAACTGCCCCGTTTTTTACTGTTGTTGGTATCATTGTTCTATCTTTGGATTTCCACTTAATCTTAGTTCTTTACCATCTCACCTTTTTTCCCACTACATCACTGGATGCCACTGGGAGTGGATTGCATGTCCAGGTAGCCATCTTGGCTGAGAGTAGGGCTGCAGCTATCGATTATTTTAGTAATCGAGTATTCTACCGATTATTCCATCGATTAATCGAGTAATCGGATAAGAAATACTTTTGCTTTATTAAAGAGCAATAGTAAATATACAAAAGAGAAAAGCTGTCCGCACGAAGCTGTCCATACGACACTGTGATTTACTGAAAACGAGGTGAAATAATAATTATTATTGATATTTATTACTAGGCCTAAATATCATACAAGTTCATAAGACTGGCTAATGTACATTTATTTACTATGTTGAAGGGTTGCCCTACACCTGCTGACCCTACTCACTGCAATCAAACTAAACTGAATATACCTGCTGTATTGGACTGGTGCATTTTAGGCTCCAATTGCTACTTACACCACCTGATATTTTGCTTTCTGGGGTATTTTATGCATCACTGTGAGGGGAGTAGGTGTGTGTGTGTGTGTGTGTGTGTGTGTGTGTGTGTGACTATCATAATAATAACATGAATGAAGCTCAGGCTTTCACAAATTGACTGCAGCATTTTATTTTCTGTGGTTATTTTCTTGAGCAAAACTTAGCTAACTTAGGGACATCATAACTAGCCACCATATTGATTTACGTTCTTAACTAGCCATTACATATAGCCATAATTAACGTGCATTCTTTACTAGCCTTCATCTCATCCCGTTTTAATATTAAGTGCTGACTCCGCCCACCCGGGCCAGTTTCAGCGTACGCCGGTAGCAATTACAAGTGGACCCTATCCTACAGTCCCTGCTCTCAGCGGAGGGAGGGAGCTACGCTGTGTGGGAAGCGCTGTGACCGTCAGACCTCTCTGGATTAGACAAGCAAGTAGAGAAAACCGGCATCAGCCGAACCAATTTATTGCCAAATGCTTTGGGATTCAACACATTAACATTGCTTCCCATGGTCAGAAAAAGTCGGCAGATTTGTCGCTAGTCGCTTTTGAGAAATAAAGTCGCCAGGGGGGTCTGAAAAGTCGCTAAGTCTAGCGACAAAGTCGCCAAGTTGGCAACACTGGATCCGAAACTTTGGACACTTTCTGTCGTTTTCTCTGGCCTGTCTCTTCTCTTCGCCCCTCGCTATTTTCTCTCTCTTTCTCCAGCGCGTTGTGCAACAGTAATAATCATCCGTGCGAAACACTGAGTGTGTATATAGTTATATGGATTAAACGAAGCTTCGATGCAAAGAATTTGCATCGATGATTTTTAGTAATCGAGTTACTCGAGTTTCTCGAGGAATCGTTTCAGCCCTAGCTGAGAGATTAGCCCACATAAAGCCTCATCTGCGTTTTAACCTCAAGGTCTTTACATGCTAATAGGATTAAGAGGAGGAGTAAGATGAGGAGGAGTAACAAGAATCAAAGTAGGTGAAACGCACACCTGTAGTGATGAGGTGCCGGCCAGCGAAAACAAGCATAAAAATGGTGAAAATAGCCGCACACTCATAGCTCCGATGCAATAATTTAATGAGACATTAACAAAAGGGAATAACAAGAGGAATAACAAGAACATAACTTTATTGTTGAGAGCAAATACAAGGAATTTGTTTTGTTTTTTTAGATATTGGGCACAGCTGCATAGATCCCACTGTACGTCCAGATTATATTATAGTGTACAACTACACTGCAAAAAAAATACCTTTAACTAGTCATGTCATCTAGGATGAAGTTTTGGTTGGTTTGATCTGGAAAAATCTGCCAATTTGAGTGATAATTGTGATATTTTCACTTGTTTCTAATGCAGTTTCACACGTTATGTTTTTGAAAGTGAAAATATCTCTGAAGAAGAACTTTTTTCAAGTTATTTTTAAAACAAGCGTATTTGCATTGAAACAAATATAATTATCTCACCTTATTGAGACCCTGTTTTCACTTATTTAAAATATTTTACAGTTAAATACTGGATTACATGCTTTTTTCAGTGTATTGTTATTAGCAGTTGATGCAGTTTTTGAATAGAATAGTATCCTGGATGTTGGCTGGAGATAAGAGGTGTGATTTACTTAAAAAATGAATTTATATTGTCTGCTGTCCCACCTGAAGAATTGTTGGTACACAAGTGGATAATAAATTGGTTAGTCACATTAAATAAATATCACCAAAATTCAAGAACCAAAAAAAGGGGAAACCACACTCTCAAACTCTCAAAATTGATTTATTTTACATGTTTCAAATAAAAAAATAGGCATCTTGACAAACTGAAAATAAACATTTGTGGGCATCATTTTTACTGAAATAAACAATAAAACCCTAGTCATGGTCTTTGGCCTTTAAAAGACGGTTACTGCTGTTAGTCTTTGTAGGGCAGAGCTGTCAGTTCAGAGAAAGAGCAAAGGACGCCAGACGCTGAGGGGGATTAGGAAGCTGGCCATCAGGTGTGTGTGTGTGTGTGTGTGTGTGTGTGTGTTTCGTGATTAGGTCAGGTGAAGTCACTTGTTTTGAACTTGCAGAGTGTAATCCATCCTATATCGGTGTGTGAGGGCGGAGGAGACGCTCAGGCCGTAAGAACCAGCGAGTCGGTACGGAGGATGTTTTGCGGTGCGGACCTGTTGCGTCGAGTCGTGTCGCGATCTGTCGCAGTTTGTTGTATCATGTTGTGTTTTCTCCTATATTTTGTCCCTCGGCTCTCCCGTGGTGTGTGTGGTGTCAAAGCGAGCAGAGGCTTTAAGCTCAAACCTAACAAGGTCCCGTTTTAATCTCCTCCCCTCCTGCAAGATCAAGCCAGGATTATTCCTGGTGTGATTGTTGTCTTTGACCTTGAGGACGGGATGCTGCTGTTTGCATTTAAATTCTCTCGTCTTAATATGAGGGGACTTTTAAGCCCTTAATCTCCCATGCGCCTCTTTTGCTCCCACCAATCTAGAGAATCTTGATGATGGACGATGGAGGTTTATACATATTTTCCCACGTGTTATTTGGGGTGTATTTTATGTTTAGTACTCTTAGTCTCGATCATCGTTCCCAAGCAGCTGTCACCAACTGCATTAGACCGAGCTGAAAGATCGAGGCAGCCGGGGGAATTCCTTGGGAAAAGATGTTTTATGTCTTGTTTCCACTGAGGGCCTCTCGTTCATCTTGTGCATGTTTCCAGCATCAAGTTTTATCAATTAAAGATGGCACATGTAGCATTTTCACATCAATAAATCATTATCGCAGTCATTTTGGGACGTTAGTTTAATTACAGTAAACAAATGAGACCATGAGAATGAGAAGCCTGTCAGCCTCTATCAGCCTCTGCTCTGCGTCCTCCATTGTTTCTCCACCTGGTCGGATCTGGAGCGAAATCTGCTGGATCGCTTTATGGCACAAAACAGGAAGAGGTTCTGTTCTTCCAGAGCGAACGGAGCTAAAGCTGAAAGAGTTTCTGGCAGCAGATGGTGGAAAAAATCACTTCCAACACGTTGATCCTCTTCAGGGAGGGGGTTAGGGAGAAAGCAGCGGGGCTTATGGGAAATGTACTCTTGATTTGTCATTTCCACCATGCTCTCATTCGTCGGCTGGTAACTTTTTTGCGATGATAAAATCTGAACACCTCTATTATATCGAGTTCTGTCGCACTTCATGATGAATTCGGTGTCAAACCTAGCTTGAAATGAACCGCTGTCCCGGCTAACAAAGACGCCCCATAAATAAAAAGCCACGGATGTGACAGTAATGTTTGTTTTTGAGGGATTATTTCCTGAGCGCTGAGATGAAAACACTCAACTCAGCTCAATGAAATAAGGAGAAAACAGAAAACTATACTGACTGTGTGCAGAAACCACAGAGGAACCTGGACCGCCGGGACTGACGTAAACTTAATAAAACACCAGTATTATCCTTTAACTCCATATCCATGACTTATGGAGACTGGACTCACATACCACACATGCTCTATAGACTGTAACTGAGCAGTGCACTGGGGTAAGCTGATTAGTATAATGAGCTTTAACCAGATTCTTCAAGTGCGAAGATCTCTGGGCCTGACAAGTAGAATTAATAACGCTAATTGTCGCTGAGGGACATATAAATGTTAGCCGAGTCAGCATATGTGACTCATGAGGGAGTTGTCAAGTGTGTAAGTCTGACATGTTTGGTGGGCCGAGTGTGTTTAGAGGCACAAAGTATTCCTGCTAATAACTCAGATGAAAGCTGATTACAGGAATCTTAATCCTTAATCGCAAAAATCCCCCCACACATGAATAAGCAGGATATTGTGATATATTGCCACTGATTGTGGAGCCAGAGAAAATAATGGTATAAGGAAAGGGAGTGTGTGTGCCTCAGTATGGCGGCTAATATCCCAGCTGCCTTTCTTTGGGTTTCTCATAATCAGGATAAAGGTTTTATCCGTATTATTACAAATGTGATATGATAAAAGCCACAGCACAATCCTTGAGTAACTTTAATAATAAGGAGATACAGCAGTTGTCGGATAGAAAATAATATAATAGAATAGAATCACAGGTTGGTTCAAATGTGACACAATACAATAAATAAAATGCAATACAACACACAGAAACAACAGACATAGCCAGTACACACACACACACACCAGCGGTTTTCAATTCCAGTCCAAGCGACCCATGCTGCATTCAAATCGTGTCGGCTTTTCCCGTAAATACGAGCTACAGACAGGGAAAAAACATTAATGTCAGCCTCCTAGTGGTGATTATGAGTAGAATGCTGCTGCCGTCTGGCTGTAGTAGATTTTAAATTCCTAAATAAAAAGGATTTGCAGGGCTCCAGACTAACTTTTCCAACTTTCTCAGTTGGTCGCACCAGCACATGATTTGGTCGCACCCTTTTTTTTTTTTTTTTTTTTTTCCGTACATCTTCGTATTTCTCAAATATCTGGTGAGCCTTTGCTTGTTGCACAACACTGTTCTGTCTGCTAGAAGTGAACCAGCTGGTTAGTGAGCTAGCAGCCGCTCAGCTAACGTCAGGTGACGTTGCCGTGATCCGCTTTTTATTTCTCCTCACAAAAAGCGCTCCAGGAAGCGCTTTTTCCACATCAAAAAACACTATGTGTGAACGCAGCCTAATAGTATAATAGTATATTAATAGTACTATTTTCAACCACAACGGCTGACGCAGTACCCGTGCCGGAGGGGCACCAAAACAGCCTATTGATCATCATGCACTCGCACGAATGCGACCACGTGAAATTTTAACTTGCACACTCTCAAAAAATGGTCGCATATAAAAAAGGGAATGCTATAATTTTCGGGAATGCTGAATGCTTTGGAGATTTGGTCGTACATGCCAGAGTTGGCGGAGGATTTGCCTTAGGAATGAAGGAAGGGAAGAAGGGAGGGATGGAGGGAGGGGTGGGTGGTGTTATCCCTTGTGATTTGTCCCATGACTACATGAAGCCACTGTGCATCACACTGCAGCTCAACCCCCTGTCCTTGAATTCAGACAGCCACAGGCAAATAGATTGATGGCCTTTAATCCGGCGTTCACTCTGTCCAATTGTCCCTGAACACGTTTTCTGTCACATGCAAATAGCTTTGGACGCTTTCCACACACACGCACGCACACACACACACACGCAGCGTGCAGTCATGACGGTGCCTGACCCTTGTGTGTCTCCGTGTGTTTTGCGCGTGCAGGTCGGCTGGGAGCGGCAGGATGCTGTGGCTGCTGCTCTGCCTCGTTCCCCTGGTGCGCTGCAGCAGGATCGCACCGCAGGACGCCGCCTACCTGGAGAGACAGGGCCATGGTGAGTCAGCGTGTGTGTGTGTGTGTGTGTGTGTATGTGTCCTTGGATGGTTAGATACCATTCTATATCGATATCAAAATTATTTCCCATGATTATCATATTATTTTTGTCTATATCCCCCCCCCCCATCCTAGTATGTAACTTCCAAAGAAAAATAATCACGCTAAGGTGGGAGCTGCAGGTTTTAACGACTTTCCACTAAATTTAAATTAGCTCAGGTGGGACTCACACCTCATATTCAGGTCAGGAGAAACTTTCCAGAGAGTTCAGCGGCTGTAAAACACACGAGCGTTGAAAGAGCGGCTCTGTTGAGCAGGATTTGGGTCAGACGGCAGCAAACTGCGGCGGTGTGTTTTCTTCCGCTCAGCTGGATGTGTCAGCAGCACATCGATACCACAGAGGGGGGGGGGGTGAATCACCGCGCTGGCAGCACTGACATGAACCGGTGCCGCCTGTATTTCTTGAATATATACTCCTTGATTTTTTATTTTTTCCAGGTTAGGACTTTCTCAGAGGGAGTTTTTGGCCCTCTTGATCTGATATGTAGGGGCATTTCATTCCTTTTCAGGGGCAATCTTCTTGAGTTATGAAATAATTCAGTTGCATTACATATTGGGAATAAACGCTCAGTTTGTACCACTAAGATTTGTTGTCTTTCCCACTGCTGGAAACTGGAGGCAGGCCTTACAGAAGACTCTCTGTCCCCAACCAGTCCATTTTCACCCTCCATTGTTGAGTTTTTTACCATATTGGTTTATTTATTTTATGTTGACGAGGTGGTTTGTGCGAGGTCGCCATTTTCTTCTGCTTCAGGCTGTGTACTCGCTTGTTTTCTGATCAAAAAACTGCTTCATTTTTCTTGCTTTGACCACAAAGATTCGCCCGGTCGTGAATCACCTACGGTGGCCCGCGGGGGACAGGAGTCGTGTTGATGCATGGATATTTGACCGCAACAATAATACAGAACAGGGTGAAATGCCAAAAAGGGAACTCCTAATTATCCTAATTATAGCTGCCCAGTACAACCACAGTCTTTATTGTTGGATGCTGAACATCTACACTGGAGCAGTTTGGTGGTTAAAGGCCTCAAACTGCAATGGTAGTTTTATGTTTCTAAATGTTTTCTATATGTACTTCCTACATATTTTAGATGTTTAGAGACTTATAAAAGTAGTAAAAATAGTAGCTTTCTCAAAACCTTGTTCTAAACACTCATCTTTGTGTATATTTAACGTGGTATTCTGCGTGTTTATTGTTTTTTTTTTTGTTTAGTCTCCATCTTTGTTGCTCAGCCTGCACTGCACTTCCCACAGATCACCTGTCAATCAAACAGTGTGGGCGGAGCTTGGATCTTCTGTTGCTGCAGTTTGAGTTTCTCTTTTCTTCGTCTGTTCAGCCATGGTGGCTATCACTGCTCATGCTAACTACCCAGTTCTTCTTCTTCTGTTGATTCCAAACAAACGGGAAATGTAAAACGCATCACTTCCTGTGCGGCAGAGGATTTTTCCCGGGAAAGAGCTGCCAGACACCGGCTGTTTAGAACAGACAGTGGAAAATCAACTGGATACAGGGTGAATCACTGTTGTGTTATATCAGTCAGATAGAGAGCAGGAAAACAGACATTTAATAACATTTAATAATATGATGTGGATTATCAATTAAAGTACTTCATGTGAAAACTATTGTCATTAACTATTGATCTCGCATTAGTTTACATTTGCCTATTTTGTCTGACATGGCAGACTGTTCAGGCTTTTGACCACATGACCTATTTTGACAAAGATCACACAACCAGTGACCTTGTTTCTCTGATATTGTCGGTGTGTGTGTGTGTGTGTGTGTGTGTGTGTGTGTGTGTGTGTTGGGGGGCAGGGGACAATCGACATTCGATTTGGCCTAAGTGAATGGGCCATGTGGTAATTGGTTGCCATGTTATCACACAAGCCACATGTTTCTCTCTCTCCCTCTCTCTCTCTCTCTCTCCCTCCCTCCCTCTCTCTCTCTCCCTCTCTCTCTCTCTGTCGCCCGTTGCTGGTCTGGTGACGTCAAACACAAATAACCGTTTACCCATTCCTGAACGCCCCCCTCCTCCAACTGCCCCGACTACAAAGCTCCAACTGTCCCAACCCAGTCCTGAACTTACAAATACACACATTAGATGCTTGACATAGTTTATGGTGGAGTCAGAAGATAACTTCAGTGTGACAGGGAGCCGGGGGGAAGCAAACAGTGTTTTGATAAGCAGCAGCACATCACATGGCCCTATTTCTTCTTCTGCTTTTTTCGTCTTTCCTCTGTTGATTCGTCTTTCACTTGTGTCGGGTGTGTGGATTACAGAGATACAACAGGAAACAAGAGGGGGTTTCATGCCAGAACTGTCAATATTAGACAGTTGCTTGATTTTAATTGCTTGTTCTAGGAGAAGGAAAAAAAAACCACACATGCTTACATCCTCTAAAATGTCACCATCTTGTAATTAAGCCATTGATTCCCCTCCCGTCCCCTTCAGCTACGGAAGCCTGTAAATCAGTGATACTCAACTTGCGGCCTGCGGGCCAGACGCGGCCCGCGATAGGGTGCCGGGTGGCCCGCCGACGATTTTCTAATTCACAATGAAAACTAAAGTTAAATAAAGTTTGACTGAGCTCCATCTAAATTGTCAAATATCGCCGCCTGCTGTCAGAACCACGCATGTAGTAGCCGACATTAAAATCCTCAGCTGCGCCCTTGTTTCTCTCGTGAGATCTGGCAACACTGCACCTGACCTGCACGGGCGACTGGATCTTGGCAAAGATGAGTGAGGACAGCAAACGTCGAAAGGTTGACAATGAAAACAGGCAATTCAATGAAAAATGGACAGATGAATTTGCCTTTATTTTGCCACCTCATACCAATGCTAAACCACTGTGTTTAATTTGCCAAGTGACAATTGCTGCATGCAAGGTTGCTAATATCAGGCGCCATCATGAGTCAAAACATGCTAGCTTCAGTGCAGCATTCCCGCCCGGTAGCACCGCAAGAAAAGAGAAGATTACGACTTTGAAGTCGTCTTATTCTGCCACATCAACGGTCCTGACAGCTGCGACAACTGCTGCAGAGAAAGCCATGGCTGCTTCGCTTCGTGTAACTTGGGAACTAGCCAAAAAGGGCAAGCCATTTGTGGATGCTGAACTTGTGAAAGTGTGCACGTTGGGAATCGTGGAGGAGTTGTTTGCAGGAGACAAGAACAAAGATGACATCATCAATCGTGTGAAACAAGTTCAACTAGAGGACAGCTTTTCAGCTTTACTTTCTGAACTGAAATCTGTGGATTACATGTCAATCGCTGTCGACGAGTCAACAGATGCAAGAGATACTTCAATGGAGAAATTTTCAAAGAGGAGTTGCTGTGCCTTTTGCCACTGAAGACCAACACAACAGGTGAGAACACGTATACTGCTGTGAAAGGTTTCTTTGAAAATAACTCTCTGGAGCTGGGTAAAATCAACCTCCTTGTAACTGACGGTGGGACATCTATGATAGGACGAGAGAGGGGCTTTGCATCACGTCTCATAGCAGAACACCCGACAGTCAACTCGCTACACTGCATCATTCATCAGACTGTGTTATGTGCCAAACTGTCCGGTGAAATGAAAGCAACGATGGACACAATCATCAAAATTGTGAATCACACTCACTCAACCTCAAGCCTACAGCACCGGCTTTTCAAAATGGAGCAGGAGGCCCAATACTCGGACCTACTGCAGCATTTCCAGTCAGAAATCGAACAAAGCGGAGGAGCTGTCCAAGTTCATGCAAGATCACGAGTCCATGGCCCATGTCGCATTTCCATGTGACATCACCAATCACCTGAACCAACTCAACCTGCAACTCCAAGGTGGGGATGCGAATGTGGGAGAGCTGTTTGAAAAGGTGAACGCTTTTCGGGTAAACTTGGACCTATTCCTGGCTGACATAGGGGGAAAAAACTACACTTCCCCACACTGCGTGATACTCCACCAATGATAGTATTGCTGAAAAGACTGGCAGACAGCTTCAGCACACGGTTCGACAACTTCAAAATCCCCGGGCAAGTGCTGCTCTTTGTACGCAACCCGCTCGCTGTCGGTGTGACCGGGAGCTGTCCGGCTGAAGCGAAGGCTGTGCTGCCTGCAGTCGACCAGGGCACGTTCCAGCTGGAAACGGTCCAGCTGCAGACCAACGATGTCCCGAGAGTCGAGTTCAGGGAGGAGAGACTGTGTGCGTTTTGGGCACATTCTGTCCATCAGTATCCGAGCTGTAAAAGACTCGCTATATACATTTTCACAATTAAAGGCCTCAATTAGAAGCCGGTTGCCATTGACGCTGAGAAGCAGTTTATTATTTTTTTTACTTGCATTCAAACATCAGTCACATTTGCTGATCGCCATGGCGGCACAGCAGGTAGGTAGGCTACCAGTATTTTGATAGGGGCTCGCTCTCTCTCTCTCTCTTTTTATACAAGTAATAGTCATACGGTACTGGTTTAAATAAACAATTTGATGGTATTTCCCATCCGAGTTTTGTGCGAAAGGAATTAAAGGCCTGTCCCATATAGACGCCTGTCCCAAATATAGGCCGGTTGAGTTCAGTGTTTGAAGCAAATAAAAGCCCGGGCTGTTAATTGAAGTTTTACGGTATGCGAGTCAGGGTTTTCAGTGATGAATCTAATTAAGGACAAGAAGCGCAATAGACTCACAGACTGGCAGCTCAGGCAGTGTGTGCGTATTGCCTTGACATCTCACAAGCCTCTCTTCAGCAAGCTCTCAAAGGAAATGAGACGCAATCTCTCACACTCAGCAGGTAGTCAAGAAATGACACAGTATGATGCATATGAACTCATACCATCTGAACATTTGCTTGGTTAAAAAAAGAAAAGAAATGTGTGTGTAATTAAAGCCCCAAATCTTTTTGACAAGCCCAATGTGGGCTATGTACATTTGTTCTTAAGGAGTGTGACTACTGGTAGATGGAAAATGTGCTATATGGAATTTTTTTGACTCACCATAACTAAAAATGCATGTATGTTTTACAACTCCAGTGCTTATAAACTTTCAAAAAACCAAAGCATTTACAACTAAAATGCAGTTGCAGCTATTAAATGCAGTAAAGTAAAATATCTGATTTATCCAAGTGCTCAGTAAATTAATTTGAAAATGAAGAATTTCAAAGAAAGATAAAGATGAGTTATGGGACTTTTTTATGATTAACAATTTTATTGGCATTTTTGAAATAACAAACATTACAAGCAGACATGTGACAACTATCTGGTGATAGGACAACCAGCAGTATTAAAGTCGGGGCTTGTACATGGAAAGTAAAAAAACTGACAGTGCTTGGAACAGACAAACCAACAAAAGAAAGAAAAAATAGATAAATAACACAAATAAATAAAGACACACAGGACAATACCAAACGAGTTATGGGCCTTTTAATGTTTATTCATTTTATCTGATAAATATTATTGATGTTTGCTTATTAACTGGCCCCTGACCTCCTGTCATTTTGCAAAAGTGGCCCCCGGGCAAAGCAAGTTGAGTATCCCTGCTGTAAATCACACAATTGATAAGGTTTAATTTTCACATTAGAGACAAGTAATCTAGCGAATCAGAGCAGAGATGCAACAGAAAGGTCTAGAGAAGAAGTGATATATCCGTGCTAAATACTGGAATACTTCTTTGTCATTTGCTTTTTTTGGATTGAGAAGTCACTCTGTGCTATGGGGCAGTAAAAAACTAATTTCCCCTCTAAAAACCAATTCAAAGTCACAGTCTTTCACAGAAGCCGGACAATGGAGCCCCCCCGTTACGGCCCGGCCGATCGGATTTGATGTGTCCAACTTTTGGGGCTGCGCAGCATGCGGCCTGGACTCGGGGGGACTGTTGTTTGTTAGAAACCCTCCAGCTCCTCTGAGCCGCTTAGCAGAAAACACAAGAGGCCTTTGTGTCCCTACAGTAGATCCATGCGTACCATGATGGATTACTGCTGCGCTCCAACTGGAGTATGATCTCACACACGTGCTTCATGATCTCTCTCTGCTCCAACATCCTCCTGTTTATTGAATAAAATATGGTTTTTTATAGTAAATAAGGGAACATTATGTCATCGTCTGTCTGTCTGCCTGCCATCATAGAAACTTCATCCTAACACCACAGTTTCCCCCTATAGAGTAAATGATCTGATTAGATGTTGGAGCACCTTGTTGCACACATTTGCATATTACAGTAATGCGTACAGGCAGCACCTTAAAGGAAGAGGAATAGCACACTTCAATCCTGAAATGTTTGATATCCACAATTCAGTCGTGTTCCCATTTCCTTGAATTTGCTTGTCTAAATAACAGTCATGAGACCAGTGGCTTATCAGCGCTCTCCAGAACACACGTGCTGTGTGTGTGTGTGTGTGTGTGTGTGTGTGTGTGTGTGTGAGAGAGAGAGTGAGTGAGAGAGAGAGATGGTCGATTGATTAGTGGGTGTGAATGATGGGACGAAAGAGGTTGATGCTTGGAATGATTGATTGATTTTGTTCCTGTGTGTGGGTGTGTGTGTGTGTGTGTGTGTGTATGCGCACGGGGGGAATTTATTGATTTTTGTGTACATTGTAAAGTCTTTTACAAATGTTTGTCTTCCCCATGTGACATAAATCTAGATGATATACAGTCATTATCTAGGGGATTTCCATTTCTAATCATGCATCCTCCACTAAGAGACTAAGAGACTAACTGAATCATTACAGATTCAAAATAATGATAATGTTAATGATAGAACTTTGTGCAGTTAGTACCTTATAACTCCTCCTTTGGCAGATATAACAGCTTCCAAACGTTACCTGAGAGTCTTTCTATTCTTTCTATTTCTAGCCTAGCCTGCGTCAGCGTCTGCGTCAGCATCTATGGTCAGCATATATCAGGTTACCAGTTAGTTTCATAACATTATATTCTAATACTAATGACATTGCCTGTGATGTTGCCCTGTATGACGGTGTATTAGGGCCATTGTAGGTGAATTTTTTTTTTTTTACTGCAGCCAGGGGGAGAGGAGTAACATTCTGAGAAAAAACTTTCTGAGATTAAAGTTAGAAATCTCAGAGAAAAAAAAACTCCAATTTGTGAGAAAAAAACCCCGAAATTTGCAAGAAAAACATAACCTACCAACTTCATTAATTTCACTCTAGATCAGTGAACTTGATGCCATGTCTGTTGCACCTCCTCATGTTCTGTAGAGTTTTTTTCTCGCAAATTTCTGAGTTTAACCTCAGAAATTCAGAGTTTTTTTCTCAGAGTGTTACCCCTCTCCTCCCGGATGCGGTAAAAACAATTTCACCTACAGTGGCCCTAATACACCGTAGTACACCCTGAAATGCAGACCAGAATCTCTCCTTATGTTCTGACATAAGAAGAGATGTGTAGATCACAGATGATCGCTGAACTCTTCCACCCTGTGTATCAGTCGGTAGGATGGAGTCCAACACGACCGAGCTCTCTGCACCGCTGCTCAGTGCAGAGCTGAGAGTTAATTAGAGAGTTAATTAGGGTTAGAGAGAGGATTTAAGGCTGGTTAATTCAAGACTTTATGTGTGTTTCTGTCTGTGTGCTTGCTTCTGTTTACAGAGTACTAGAGTGTGGTCAGACTTGTTCTTTCAACTTGATCTAAACATCAGATTTTATGAGATCACATCGCTGCATGTCAACACTTGGCCTGAAGTGGCTTTTCTTCTTCTGTGGCTCTGTTTATTTAAATCTGTGGTACTTTTTTCCTCACTCTTCGCTCCATTTTTTTGTTTGCATGTGTGTTGGATCTGATTGCATCGAGACGATGTAAAATCCAGATCCCAGTGTGAGCCTGACCGCTTCCTTATCTGGTTTTGAGGATATGACAGCAATGTGAACAAAATCAATTTTTTGTGTGTCCGGACTTGGTGTGATCAGATGATAACATGCATTGGAATGACAAGTGTAATCATAGCCTCTGTCTCTGTAAGTGTGTGTGTGTGCGTGTGTGAATGTGCCAGTGTGTGTTCTTGAAGGTGTGTGTGTGTTTGTATGTGTGTAACTTCCACATGAACGAATCCACCTTTTCTCCAGTGAGCGTGTCACCATGGTGCGGCTCAGTCTCCATGGCATCAGACTCACTCTGACTCGGCTGTCTGATTTCACAGATGAGGTTACCATGACGACGAGGCCCCACATCGACTACTGCCGCTCGCCCAACATGGAGGACTTCACCTGCTGGTGGCACCCGCTGGACAACGTGTCCGACGGCGAGGAAGTCTCCTACGTGCTCAGCTACTCCAAAGAGTGAGTATTCCAACGCACTGGTTCCCACAGTGTGGTCCGGGGACCCACAGGGGTCCGTGAGAGGGTTTGAGGGGGTCCCCAGCAAAATGTGGAAGACATTTTTTAAGCTTTCATTTATTAGATAGCAGCAGAATTACAGACTAGTAATAATAACTATTTTGTGTGGCACCTGTTTTACAGTTTACAAAGTTCGCAGACATTTATAAGCAACCAATAGTAACGCGGCCATCCATCCATATATTAATTTCAACACTGTGCATCTGGTTTGGGAAAGCACACGTTTGTTGTTAAAAAGCATATGGCTTTGATTTTGAAATATGTTGTAGTAAGCATCAACACATCTCATTTGGCTTTTGAAATGAATACCAAGCTTACTTTCAAATTCCTTTTTGTGATTGTCTCAACTTCTTGCCATTCATCATATATTATATATCATAAACCCCACTCACTTGCAGAGGATTAAACAAATCAATCAAATCATATGTTGATTAGCATTCTTAACGCAGCATTTTATTAACTGATATTTGTCTATGTGTCTCATGTTTGTCTCTACCTGTTTTGGGGCTCAACTTTACATATATATTCTAAAGCTGTTTTAATCTGTTTTTCCTTTATTTGTCATTGTATAAAGCATATTCATGATGAATGAATTGTGCTATATAAACAAAATTTAATTTGATAAAAATAATACAATTTATACCACAAATTATCGCAATTTAATACCGCAAATACCATTTTACTCATTTTACTAAAATATCCTCCTCAACTGAGCCTACATTTCATCAGATAAGTGCCAGTCTGCCCATATGGCATCACAGACTGAATCAAATGCTCACAGTAAATAGGACAAATTGGATTGTACCTTTGACCGGGTCTGACCTCCAGTGGTTAGTATGTTGATTAGCTTACAAGGTGCAGGGGTTGGTCTTGTAATCCTGGGATTATGTGGTGAATACATTGGAAAAAAACAACAACTGTAAATAAATTACAAAAATAAAGTATCATGCTGTAGTTAGCCCAGGAAAAGTGAGTAATCTGATTAGTTACAGACCGGTGGGACATCTGTGAGGATTTTAGCGTTTTCATGTCCTTTTCACTCAATCTTAACTAACATTAAATACATATGTTAGGACAACAGTTGTTAAGAGCGAAGAAGCGTTTTCTCACATCAAGAGCCCTAAATCGTTTCTTCCGTTTGCAGTAAGGGGCCGAAGCACGACTGTCCGGACTATGTGAGCGGCGGCCCGCACAGCTGCCACTTCGACAGCAGCCACACGTCCATCTGGAAGATCTACTGCATGAACGTCACCGCCGTCACCGCCCAGAGGAACTACACGTCCCAGGAGCACTGCCTGGACGTGGCAGAGATCGGTAAGCACAAAGTTGACCGGGCCTGAACTTGTCTCGGGTCGTCCGCTGTCAGCAGCAAATTTGATTTCCATGCTTCTTTGTTTCTCTACCAGTATGATTTATTTTCATGATCAGTAGTTCTGATATCATTGAGTGCTTTATTCCAAAAAAAGATATCCAGAATTTGAAAAAATGGACCACTAATTTGTTACAGTGGTTGTTTGAGTCATCTGAAGACATTTTTGGTGTTTTTTCTTACTTAAATTGAAAGCTTAGAGTTTGTCATTTGTGTGTTGAGTGAGATTCATGGTTCTTGGGCTCTTAAACCTAAATTGCATAATTGCAAAAGTACGTGGGTGTCAATGAGAAAATGTTTTTTAGTGACAACAGGGTGAAGTTCTCACCAACAGTTAACCTAATTTGATTTGGAAAAAAATGTCTTCTATCATCCAGCTGCTGCAGAATTTGACGTTTCCTCCTCCACATGAACTCTGCAACTCTGCACGACCCTATAGGAGCTCGTCATGTGCAAATTCAGGCGCGTGTGCAGTGGGCCGTATGTAATTCATCAGAGCCGACATGCGTGTGGAGGAGACTCATGTTCCTCCGTGTGACTGCAGTAATAATCGCTCGTCTGTTTCAGGTTTCAGATCAAACGGCGGTCAGGGTTCGTCGCTCCGTGAAGTGAATCCTCGCGAAAAAAGACGCGGCGGGCGGCGGCAGGTCTAGGGGTTAGAGAGACTGTCATGTAGCTGAAGGGTCACAAGTTCAATCCCCTCTGCAGCATCGGGCGCGTGTCGTGTTGAAGTGCCCTTGAGCAAGACGCTGAACTGGGACGATACTACTGGACGATATAAATGAAAGAAGAGGAGAGAAAGTCATATAGGCATTATTTACCCATTTTAGACTAAAATAACCTGAAGTTTGTCTTTCAAATCTCTGATAAAAAGAGAATCCAACTAAGACAACTAACAACTTTTACCAACTAAGTTATCTTCTATCCTAAAAGTACCATCATTCATTTTCATTTTGTTCGGTCAATCATTCTGTAAAAGAAGGTGTAATTTGTTTTTGTTTAATATCCACGTTTGGAACAAAACTCACTCATTCCTGTCTTGAGTATTACTGGATAGAAAACAGTGTGTCTGCTTTCCTTCCTCTTTGTAAATTCATTATAGACTCTTCATGTCATGAGTCTTCAAATTGAAATGTGGGTCAAGCTGCACTGCTTTTACTCCTGATCTTCTTCCCAACAACAGACCATCGAAACAGCAAAGATATATCTATAAATACCATTAAATTGAGTGTTTTTTCCCTTTTTAGTGCCTGTGAAAGAATTAATTCTTTCCCATATGTTTATTTTTAGAGCCTGGTTGGAGGTGTTTGCAGCCTGGCTCCTCTTTATAGCACAGATTGTTATTTCATTCACTTTTATTTGCTTGTTAACCTCATGACCATTTGAATGCCGCGATCCACGGGACTGAATGTGTTGTTGCCAGGACCGATAATCTTTTAGTCCTTAGCAACCACAGCGTTATTCGGTCTCCATCTTTGTTGCTCAGCGCTCACTGCTGTGGTGTTCCTGCTCTGCACTTCCCAGAGATCACCTGTCAATCAAACAGTGTGGGCGGAGCTTGGGTTTTCTGTTGATGCAGTTTGAAGTTTCTCTCTTCTCTGTCTGTTCAGCTGTCAACTGTCGATAGAGATATATAGTAGATGGTAGAAAGTCAAATAATCAAATGGTTACTGAGCAAATACAAGTAAAAACAAAAATCAAATGATCAAGTGATTTGTGGTCCTGGATTCTGGTAATTCTTTTTATCAGAAGTGTTTTTGTCTCGAGAAATACAAAAATCAATATCTTGTTTTTACGTTTTTCCATCATAAATGTGTCTCATTTCTTTAGACATGAAATCTAAATGCTGATTGAAGCATTAAGACATTAAATCATCTGACAGCCTGTTGAATGCCAGACTATGTTCCTTAGACCCTGTGTGTGTGTGTGTGTGTGTGTGTGTGTGTGTGTGTGTGTGTGTGTGTGTCCTCCACAGTGCAGACAGAAGCACCGGTCAACCTGACCTACATGTTAACTGATGCTGGTGGGGATGAGATGGGCCACACTGCGCTGCTGTCCTGGACCTACCCGGTGCCCTCTGACCTGCAGTTCGGCTGGATCACGCTGGTGTACGAGCTGCAGTACCGCCGAGTCACCGAGCCCGACAACTGGAAGGTAGGGGGCGCTGACGCATATCTATGAAGATACAAAGATATAGATGCAGCTTCTGTAATGTGACAAATTTAGGGTGCGATCACACCCACGGTTTGTTTTCTTTGGTCCGAACCGGAGCGGAAAAGTTGACGTTGCTGCATTTTTAGATTTGGTTCATTTTAGGTTCACACCGACCAATTATAAGTGAACCAGGGCTTGTAAACAAAAGTCACATGACTCACAAGCAGCTCGTTCATTGGACAGAGTTTTGCTCACCTGTCATCCTGCAGGTTAGAGATTTTTGTGGGAGGAGTCAAAACAAATCGACTCCAGTCCCTGTACGCTTCTTCTCTGATCTTCACACCAGTTATGAACACATGAAGAAACAGCTGAATATGAGCATCAGTCCAGACTTCATTTTGCTCTGCTCGGCTTTCTGCTGGCTATCACATGTCAACATCCGTCTCCTTCTACCCATAATCCCCTTGTTTTTTGGGGTGATTTCCTGTATTTTGTTGGATTACGTTCTCACTCCTAATGAATCACACCGCAATTCTCTTGTTAGAGGACTCAGACTCCAGAGTTTGAATAAACCGCTCTAAACATGCTCGGTGGTAGTTACTTCCTCTAGATCAGTGGTTCTCAACGTGGGGTCCGGGGACCACCATGGGTCCTTGAGGGGGTTCTAGGGGGTCCCCAGCAAATTGATGAAATGTTAAACTTTACCATTATTTAATTTACAAGAAGTTAACACTATTAGAGAATGTAGAAGAATGACTGTTTTGATCATAGTTTCTCTGTTATTTCTCTACCTACAATACAGATAGCTATGGGAATCTGGACAAAATCATATCTAACAATGAAAATATTCTCAGATATGGGTCAGAGATAAAAAATCTCATCAAATGGGGGTCCGTGGCTCTAATGTGGACTAAACTAGGGGTCCTTGAAAGGTTGAGAATCACTGCTGTAGATAACACTGGTGTAATTCCTGTACTCCTGTATCTTTGCCATTGAGAAGCAAGGTTTTAACAACAGTCAGTCGTGACTCTGGGCTGGTCCAAGGTGGCAGGAGGCCTGCCAGATTTTGAATCATTTGATCATTTAATTGAGGCAAAGGAATGTAAAACCCCAAATAGCATTAAATTTAAACTTGTTTAAGCTGGAGACCTTGACTGTGTGTGTAATTTCCATCAACGCAGTATACTGATGAGAAAAAAACTCAGTACCCTGGAATGACCACCAATCTGAAATCGTCACTCTGAGATAAAACACTGGTAACAACATGTGAACATACAAGATTTTCTGGGCCATTTTTGTCCTTTTCAGGGGCAATCTCAGTTTGTACCACTAAGATTTGTTGTAACTTCTTTCCCATGGTGACGTTTTTCCCTCAGTTTCTTTACCATATTGGTCGTTTTATTTTTTGTTGATGCAGCGGTTTGTGCTCTTCTGCACTTTCTTCTCCTGCTTGCTTGTTTTCCGATCAAAATCTGCTCCATGGGACAGTACAGCACTTGCGCTAAAGGAGAACCTGCACGTCGTTCTTGTTCCCAGGTGAAGCAGCTTCTGCGCGAGTCTCACGTGGAGCTGCTCGGCCTGCCTGTCGGAGAATACGTGGTCCGAGTTCGCTGCCGGTCGCACAACTACGGCCTGTGGAGCAAGTGGAGCTCCTCGCTGCTCGTGACCATCCCCGCCAGGCCGCCTGCAGGTACGCAGCGTCGGAGGGGTTACCGTGACGACAGCCACGACGATGATGTTGTAGAAAATACATTTCCTGATGAAAATGTGTGGGCTCGCTGTGAGCAGTTAGAAGAAGAAAAAAAAAAGCATCCTCTCATAATTAGAAAATTGCATCATCTAATACTGTAATTTAATTTTAGTTTTCAATCAAATTTGTAGCCCTGAAGGTAAAAACTGAGGCAGAAGCAATCAAGGAAGGAGGAGAGGAATGGAGGGAGAGGAAACAGACGAAGGGAAAGAGAGAGAGAAGAGAGAGAGAGATGAAATGAATAGAGAGAAAGGAAAGGGGGAGTGTGAATAAATATTCTGTGATCGATCCCATGCAGGTAAACTCCTGGTTCTGATTCTGGTGACGGGAGTCGGTGTTGTGGCTCTGCTGGGTGTTGGCTTCGGTATCATTCCACAGAGCAAGAGGTGAGACACACACACGCACACACACACACACACACACACACACACAAACCTCTCTGCCTGTAGCTCTCTTGCACAGACACTTGAAAACACATTAATATTATGACAAACCTCTGAATAGAGAAGCAGAATCAGTGAAAAAAGTAAAAATGCTGCTGCTGCCTTGTGAAGTGTCTCTCCCTCCCACACTGAAGCACGCTAGGAAATAATCTCTTATCCTGCAAAAACATCACACAAACATTTGCTTGTTCATTTTACTGTGATTGACAGAAGTCTTTGGCATGTAGAAAGCATTTTGTGACCCGGGCCAAAGCCAAATCACTGATGACACACTGAAAAATGTAAAAACATGGATAAAAAAAAAAAAAATCTACTTGTTTTTCTAGTTTATCTTTGTCCACTGTATAAGTACCACTTTGGCACACAATGACCACACAATGGACTTTTTCCAGTGTATTAAAGTATTGTAAGTCCACACTATTACTGTGTAGGTACTTGATGAAAAATTCTCTGATACATAATGAAGCCATTCGAGTGGAGTGTGTTAAACCGTTTTAAGTACATTATGTATTGGGGAGATTTTCATCAAGTACCTACGCAGTATTATTGTGTACATTAGAGCTGGGCGAGTACATATGGTACATTTCCATAGGTTAACACACAGGTTAATAGACTGTAATAAGTAAAGTGTTAGTTTTGTTCATGATTTGGCACTGGAGGGTGCTGTGAGGGCGACATGCTGGTTTCTGCTGCTTTCCAACACCTTCTTAGTATTCCCATGGAAACCCAAAGCCTGCTGAGCCTGTAGCAAAGCCATAGCAGGACCAGTGTAGCTACAGAGTGATGCTGGTGCAATGGAAAAAAACCCCAGCACTCACTCCGCAAAGTGAAATGCTATCAATGTGGAGTAAAGTGCATCACTGAGGTCCCAGGGCCCCGAGGTTTTTAACCAAAGCACCAGGGTTAGGGATCAATTCAAGTCTGTCAATCCAGAGCGAAACGCTTCACTCCTCCACCTGTATTCTTCAAACTTCATCACAGATCAAGCCTGGTGTTTACTGAGCAGCATCTAATGAATTATAGCAGAGATGTATGACGACACGTGAAGCTAATTGTTTCTATGAACGTTAAGACAACACGTACTCTGGTGCTTTATAATAAAACAAGCTGTGTTTACTGTTTACTACATAGAGGAGACGGAGGCAGCTGATCAGCCAGGGAGCCAGCTGAGATTCAGTTACTGTAAATTAATAGTTAATTAGGTCTATGCGTCATCGGGACCGTGCAGGATCTGTACTCATTAGGATGCATTACATTTCATTAACATGCCTTCCCAGTTTGCTTTTGCTGGGTGGTCAGAAGGGATGATGTGTAAACATACAGTATCAGAGTATCTGTGGGTCCTTAAAATGTCTGAAAAAGTCTTAAAGTAAATTAGCTAAATCTAAGGCCTTTAAAAAGTATTGAAATGTCTTAATGTCTACTCTTGAATTAATACAGAACAGGGTTAGTAGTACAATATGTATCTTGTCTGCTTTAGTAAACACACTGGACTTCATGTCCCTTAACATTTAACATAAATACACTTAACATTTTTCCTGGTGTCCTTTTTCTTATTCTGCCCATTTATAGTTTCAGAACTTTCCTCAGCTGTGTTCAGTCAGAAATAATCTGATTTTGCCAGCTGTGTTTCTTTATTTTGGTTTTTAAATCGGTCTTAAATTGAATTCCAGGCAGCATTAAAAAAAGGTCTTAAAAAGTCTTAAATTTGGCTTTCTGAAACCCGCAGATACCCCGAGTCCCAAACCCATCATCCTTATAATGGCTTCCATTCACACACTGTTTGTTGTTCAGTAGAGAATGCATAAAATATGGACAAATGACAAACAGATGTAAACAAGTAAAAGAAAACACAAAACATATTTTTATGTCTTGCCAGCACGGCACTTGGTATGCGGGACATTATTTTATTTTTTGCTTGTGACCCTTAAAACAAAGCAATGTCTATTCGCCCCCCCCCCCCCCCCCCCCCGTCACAGGCTGCATAAGCAAGGAGGCGAACAGTTCACCCCAAAAATGATTTTCCCTTTTCAGGTCATTTCATTTGATTATCAGAGGAGGCCTAGAGGCTGAGAACTATTCAGGGTTTCACAAGAAAAAAGCAAAACTGCTGCCTGAGGACGAGCACTGAGCTCGAAACACGTTGCATATTCTGCATGTTTACAGCCTATACAGTATGTTCACCTGCTCATTATGCGCTGTTGTTCATTTATGCGCTTTTGAAGCTTTAACAACTATTTTGATGCACAGGTAGGGTGCTTCCAATCTCTTTATTTTGATGAGAAAAAAGCAAAAATTAAGAGAAAAATCTGAAAAATTACATTGTATAGTAGAAACATGTTTTTTTCCTATCCAATAAATCATCTCCCAACCCGCCAAAATCTTGTGCCCCTCTGGAAGGTCCCGACCCCCAAGTTGAGAACCACTGAAGTAAATGATCTGATTAGATTTTGAAGCAGCTTGCTCCATAAATTAGCATATTAATGAGGAAAAACTGATTTTCCTGAAACTTTTAATACCGCCCATGTGAAAAACAAGTGTTGACATAGAAATATTTGGTAATTAATGCATTAATTAATTTAATTAACCACATTAGCATAACTGGTTATGTTTAAAATAAGGTGATTATGGTAGGACATTATGCAGCTCGTTAGGACTTGTGTCTTATCTGTAAGATGCAATATACGACACATGAATAGTGTATTTGGTTAGTCAGTGTGTGGGTGGGTATGTTTGCGTGTGTGTGTGTGTGTGAGTGTGTGTGTGAGTGTGTGAGTGCCCTCATGGCTCATTTCTTCATGTTTTTATCTGCAGGATAAAAGCGTACTTCCTGCCACCCATTCCAAAGCCTCGGATTATTGGCATTGACCCGCTGCTGCTGAAGGTAAGAGCACACACACACACACACACACACACACATAATGCATTATGTTTCAGGGATGTGCAATAACGGCCTCTTCTGTCGTTTTTTTTTCTCTCTTGTTCCTCCTCATTCCTTTGTTCGTTTTCTGCTTCCATACCCGATACCTGTTCCTCTGTCCTCCCTCCTTTTCTCTGTTTGCCTTTTCCTTCCACCTTCTCCCCTTTTGCTTTCTCCTCCCTTCTTCTCTCCTAACCTTTCGCTTTCTCATCCCTTCTTCCCTCCCTATTTTTTCCTCTCTCTCCTTCCTTCTTTCCCTACCTGTTCCTTTTCCCTCCTTCCTTCTATCCTTACCTTTTGTTTTCTCCTCCCTTCTTCTCTCCTAACCTTTCGCTTTGTCATCCCTCTTTCCCTCCCTACCTCTTCCTCTCTCCTCCCTCCTTTTCTCCCTAACTTTCGCTTTCTCCTCTCTCCTCTCTTCTTCCCTCCTTACCTTTTGCTTTTTTTTTATCTCCTTCTCTCCCTGCCTTTTCCTTTCTCCTCCCTCCTTCTCTCCATCCCTTTCACCTCTCTCCTCCATCTCTCCATCCCTTTCCTCTCCCTCTCTCGCCTCCCTCCCTCTCTCCCCACCCCTTCCTCCTCAGAAGGGTCACATGGATGAAATCGACCGTCACTTCAGCTCCTTCCACAGCTACAGTCCTCCCAGGTACAGCGAGGAGGTGTGGGACCAGGTGAGCAGCGACAACGGCTGCGTCTCCCTGCCGAGGGACTGCGTCGTCCCGGTTGACCCGGCGGACGGGGAGCGGGACGTCCTGATGGTTCCCCGCGGCCCGACCCCCGTGGCCGCCCGCCGCCACTTCACGGTCCAAAATCCGGCCTCCTACATGCAAAACCTCGCCCCTTACTGCTCCCCGGCTCCCGAAGCTCCAGCGCCGGACGCTCCCTCCCCGTGGGCGTGGCCGGGGATCATGTCGCTCCCGGGGACGGACTACAGCGTGATGGGACATCCCGGCCCCGCCGACGCCGCTCCGAACCCCGAGCCCTCCGCCGTCGCCCCCGCCGGGCGTTCGCCGCAGGACTTCTACACCTGCGTTCAGCTCATGAACGAAAGCGGCGAGGTGCATCTGGTGCCGTGTTTGGCGCCGACGTACGGCCAGGAGTTCCCGCCTCTGCTGAGGGAAGAGTCTGAGGAGGAGGAGAAGAAGAAGCAGCTGGCCGACTTCCAGGTCAGGAGGAAAGCGGCGAACGGAGCGCTGGTGGCGAAGGACGGCGGCGAGGCAGAGAAGAGCGAAGTGGCTGTGCCTCTGCTGCCTGTTGCTGTCGACAACAAGGGCTGAACAATGGACAAGGACACACACACACACACTGAAACACACTGAAACACTTTCCAAAGACTCTGAAAAACTCTTAAACACACTTTGCTGAAATGTTCTGCAGCAAGATCAATGTTAAAAGTGAGGACTGCTTCTCAGCCTTGTTTGGAAGATGTGAGTACAAAGCGAATATCTGCTGTAACATTCTGGTTCGATACAAAAATCTATTCCTATTCTGTTCTGTTCCACTCCATCTCCGAGTTTCCAAGAAAGAGAAGAATACCTGGAAGACTGTCTAATAGGACTTGGACCTGCAGGGCACAGCGGACACAAGCTAGCTAGCAGAAGTCCAAACCTCTCATTGAAAACGATGAGAAAAATGCAACAAACAGACGTTGTTTGTGGATGAGAGAACAGCGCAGGCTCTGCTGTCTGCCTGAAGGACAGTTTATAGTACAACGATTTATGATCGCCCGATGCACATCGCTGCAAAGTCACCAACATTACATCATCGCTCAACTTTGATTTTGGACGCTGTTGCTCATAAAAAGTATAAACACTAGAGCGATTATAGAACGTATCGCAGAGGTTCAGTCATTTGCTCTCATCTAGTTACTTTACTTTGTTACTATAGTTCTAAACAGCAACTAGTTACTTTACTAAGTTATTAAAAGTAACTCAGTCGAGTGCTTTCAAGTTACCCGCTTAAAAACGTAACAACTTTTCTGTCTTCTGGTGATGTTCTCACTAGCAGGCTATAGAAATCATCACCGAGTACACTGCTGTTATCTACTTATCTGTTATCTACTTATCTGTTATCTACTTAACAAGCAGCTCTCATTTATTCGGGGTCTGATCGTCTTTATGGTAAACTAGTATGATCACAGAGGCAGCCTTGATTAATCATGTCTGGTCTACAAAATAAACAGCGGGTAGCGCTCACAACACGTTGGCGAGTGCTTTCAGTTCTCAGATGTACAGTAACAGTAATGTTCTGACCCTTTTCTTCCATCAGTTCAAAGTAATGCAAATACCTCCACCGCCTCCAACCAGCTGCTGCAGTCTGCTTTTAATAACGCCATGTAACCAAATATATTTTCTTAATTGCACTAATTGAAAATTTAACCATTTGAAAGGAAAATAATAATAATACAGTTTGTAAACCAGTCTGCAGAATAGCCTAATGCACCTACATGTTATGTAACTGCTTTTGCAATGTTATTTTTCACTCTTTCTTTTTAAATAAGAAGTTTCATTCAAGTAAATCTATTGTCTTTATCCAGGTCTAGATAAATAGCATAAATTGTCTCCTCAGTGTACGTTTTATTCTACAGTCTATTACAAAAGTACGGTCTTCCAGAGCTGTTGATTACCGTTTAATTTTAGCTCAGAGAATTCATCGACGTTAGGATAAGAGAGTTCCATAATGTTGTCATGACAACTGAGCCAGCGATGGGGTCAAAGTTCAATCCAATTTAAGTCTCAGCGATGGGCGCAACAACCATCGCAACGATCATAATCATCATCGCCGGTGGTGACGATCATAAATCGCTGTACTATCAACTGCCCTTAAGAAATGGAAAGACACTAGACTGTGCATTGCTGTGTAAATGCAAACCTGGCAACATTTCTCTCCAACCTCTCTGTGTGAAGGCACCCCAAGACCTTAATGTTGTTCTGGTTTTGGGAGATTCTGTCGCCAAATCCAAATCAGAAGCAGTTGTACATCTGAGGACCAAACTTATACTTAGAACTATTGTTAAAGCTGCACTAGGCAAGGTTTTCATGTAAAAATACACCTGTTTTATCAGCCTAAATCACAAAATGGGGCTGCAACAGAGAAACGCGTCTCATTTCTATTAATTGAGACGCTGCAGTTTCGCCCTATTTGCTCAAATTAATATCAGATTTCTGGTACGGTCACTCAAACAGTGATGAGTCCAAAAAGCTGGACTCACCAACGATGGCTGAAACTGCTGCCAAAAGACTTTTAGTTGCAGTTTACTGACGTCACATTACATGATTTATGGGTAATGAAGGTCTTCAAACTTTAAAGAAACATTCTGTGTTATGTTTCGCTGCCATTTGGGGTCGCCAAAGTGCAAAGTCGCCTAGTGCAGCTTTACATTTGTCAAACATGTTAACATAGAGGCCACATTGCAGCATGCTACTGTTCCCAGCCATGGCTGCCTCTGCAGAGCATCAGAGTCAGGGTCGCATGTCATACTCAGGAAAAAAATAAAAAAAAGTGCAGTGCCATTTGATGTCAAGGAAGCATAAACATGCTGAAATTTGGGTTGTTTTTAAGTGTGGATGAGAGAAATGAACTGCTGGGTACATTTAGCATTCAGAACCTCTCTCACTCTGTCTGCCTCTCTCACTCTTTTTCTCCTGAATTTCTCCTTTGCTGTTTCATCTCTCTCTCTCTCTCTCTCTCTCTCTCTCTCACTTCAGCCCTTTTCACACAAAGAACCTGTAAGATTTAACTTTTCCGGCAGCGTGAGCATTTTCCCCCAAAAAATCCCCACAAATGCTGCTGTGAGTTGCAGAATTAAATTAGGCCTGCAACCAAAACATTATTTATGTTTTTTCATTAATCGATTAATCATTTAGTCTGTAACATGTCAAAAATAATGGCAAACGCCCGTCACAAGTCACCAGAGCCCAAAGTGATTCTTAAAATTGCTGACTTAGTCTGAGCAGCAGCCAAAAAAACCCCCAAAGTTTTCATTTTATAACGATGTGAAACAGAGAAAAGCAGCAAATCTTAGAATTTGTGAAGCTGTAACCAGAAAGTGTTTGGTATTTTTACTTCTGCATGTGTGAAAGGGGCTTCTGTCTCTCTCTCTCTCTCTCTTTCTCTCTCTCTCTCTCTCTCTCTCTCTCACATCATCCCTCTTTCATCCTCATCCCTCAGTATTTTGGCCTGCTGTGTTCTCTCTGGGCAATATTTACACGGGGAGATTTCAAGGAGAAAGCCACTGTCTTGCACACTGTGACAATGATTGACCTTCAACAATATCTTTAATCCAAAATACTCTTCAATACAACTGAGATAGTTATTTTTGAAAATGTTCCGATAAGAGGTCAGGAATCAACCCCCTCAGGAAGACGCATGCTGTGAATTTAAACCTGTGGATCTCTATGCATCACGCACAGGAGGTTTGGTGCAACCAGAACAAACCGCCACTACTCTAATATTTATCTGTACTACATCAGCCACTTTATTTAAACTGGATGCCTTTTTATTTTCCAGAGAGCATATGAAGACTCTCTTTCCAAAACAATACATCCACCATTTTAAAAACACCTCACAGTTATTTAAAACACAAATGATGTAACTTTTATGAAAAATAATGGGTAATTTTAGACGAAATGCTAACACTCTTACAGGCTGTGTTCTCTATATTTTAAGATATTGAATGACAAACACTCAGGTAGTTTTTCTTTTTTTGTTTTTCTTCTTAAGACGGATATATTTTTGGCGTTTTGGAAATGAACTCTTCATATGGAATTAGACTGAGAAAAATCGGCGTCCCCAGCGAAATCAGTTTTCAGGATTCATCTTTCGGCCGGGAAAATCAAAGATCGTAAAAGAGAGCAATATGCATTAAGTTTGCTAAATATTGGGACGTCCTCCTCTTTCAGTGGAATAGAAAGAAGTGTGTTAATGTCAAAATTTATTGATTTAATCTGTTAAATTGATGGAGATGAAGAAGAGGAGACAGGAGAAGAAACATTTTAAAGCCTTGACAATTGAGAAATAATTGCGTAAAAGCGGTTTCAACTCAATGTCAGGAAGGTGGTCCCAATATTTTGTTCCCTTAATGTACCTGTAAGTATTCTCAAGATGGCTGCCGTTCATCTGTCTGTTCAAAGTTGTCCGATCTGTCCACATTTTATCCAAATGCTCAGAGTCTGACACCGGTGCTAATCAAGGATCAATGAAAAGCGAAAGCGACCCCAGACAGCACTTGGACCTTGAAAATGGACCACAGATTAAAAAAAGCGATGGTTTTATAATTCCCTCCCTCACTCCTGATATTGGGATCTTAGCCAGCAGCGATGTCGTGCCGTCACTGTGTTTCTCTCTCTGTGATGTTGCTCTTGCTGTCGGTTGTCGTGCCGTTATAGATTGATATTTCTGTGCCTGTACGTGCCTTTTTTACAGACCAGTAATCGTTTCTTGTTCCTCTGTGGTTCCTCGTCCATTTTGTTGAGTTCTCAGCGGTCTGTTTGAGTAACACGTGCCACTCCTATATGCCTGGAAATAGAGAGTAAATCAGCAGAACATCGGTAAAAACACGCTCACTATTAGCTCCTTTTCACCATTTATAAAAACTAACAGACAAGGTTTATCCAACATGGATGTTCTTCAGGTTTGTCAGGTTTATTAGATCTTTGTCTTGTTGGGTAGAAACGTTTTCTGTTAAAGAAAAGTGGAAAGGCTTTAATGCTGCTTCTTCCTCAGTTTTTCTTAAAATGACTTGTTAGCATTGATAGCATTCCTCACTTTAACCAATGGGCGCAGCTAGCTGGATGTAGTCGGCTAGTTAGCTTGTGGCTAGCCGTGTGCTCCTTGGTTAAAGTGAGGAATGCTATCAACACTAACAAGCCATTCTTTAAAAAAAAAAATGTGCAAGGAAGAATCAGTAAGAATCAAAAATGATCAAAAGTATTTTACCTTTCTGATTCTTAATGATTCTTCCTCATTAGACAGTTTGGTGTGTTAGCATCAATAGCTTTCCTCACTTTAAGGAGCACAGCTAGCCGCGTGTCGTTAGCTAGCTCGCTAGGTCTACCCTCCGTTTAGACTGAGAAATGCTAATAATGCTAACCAGCCATTTTAGGGTAACTAAAGAACAAGGGTAGAAACTTTTTACTACAATGTGAGCAGGTGAGGAGAAATAACCAACTGAAAATCATAAAGTCAAGGTATTCCCTTAATGTTTTTTTTTTTTCCTTAGTGTGGTTTAGGAATATATGGCACTTAATTCCTTCTGTTGGCTGCTGAGAGCTGAAGAGTGGAAGAAATCAGTAAAATGTTACACTGGTTGGGAGAAAAAAAAAAATTATAATCTATAAATCTGTTCAGAAACAGGCACAGAGCCATAAGCAGTGGTTTAGTTTTTCTATATGTTGGATTCAGGGGGAGAATTGTGTCGTTTTGTCGTCCGCTTTAAGCACTTTTCCACTTAAATGAATAAAGTCTATTCTGTTCACCTCCTCTGCGTCTGTTTCTACAGTTTGGTCTAGCACCCACACACACACACACACACACACACACACACACACACACACCTAGTAGGACAAGCATGTTTCTCTGCTGCTGCCCTGGAGAATTAGAGTTAGATATTTACTTGAAATGTAGTGTAAAAGTATAAAAAATAAAAGTATAAACATTTTATGTAGCTGCTTTACTCAAGCAAAGTTGTTTTTTGTTTTTTTTGATATTGAACATCCAAAAAACTCTGCACCCTCAAACTAAATATCAGAATCTGTATCAGCCTTCAAAAACTCATCGGTCAAACTCTACTCCAGCACGACATTTGAATAAATGTTTTCAAGCCAGGAAGTCACTCATATTACTAATACACAATGTACAATGACCTCAATATGTGGTGTGTGTGTGTGTGTGTGTGTGTGTGTGTGTGCGTGTGTGTGTGTGTGTGTGTGTGACCCTGTGACTTAAATTAGTCTGCATTCTGAGCTTATAAATAGCCAAGGCAATTGTCAGCTGTAGATAACACACACACGCACACACACACACACACACACACACACACAAGTAAACAAAAGGGTTCACATTGTTTCAGGAAATAGTGTTCTGGTCTAACATGGGTATAAATATAAAGGATCGCCTCATGCGCTCCTCAGACTGAACACACATTCCCAAACGAACCTCCAATCATCTTATCCAAAAGCAAAGAGGAACAAGAGCCAATCAGATTATCCGTCTCTGCAATGAATCTTTATTGATCCCTGCATGTGGGGGAACTGGGTCAGCAGGAGATAGATAGAAATAAGACACAGAGAGAGTACTGAAGATAAGAAAACAAATAATTACAACAGCCAAGCATGCTGAAAATAATACAGTTAAATAAATGAAGAGGCAGCGTCTTCACTGACAGATTTAAAGGTTGAAACGGATGTAAATGTGAATCGCTAGCAGCTATTTCTATTGAACAAATGTACAGATTTTGACAAAACTTGGGGAAATGATGCATCTCACTGCAATTACAGGTCAAAACAAGGTGACATATTTGTTACTGATTGGTCCAGATGGGGGAAGACATGTTAACTGTTTGTCCTTGTTTGTCCAAACACGACTGATGCGAAACCTTGGAGGAAATCTTGACTGCATACTGTGCAGCAAGAAGCAGCGTGAGATAAAAACAAGATCTGATGCAATGGCTTCCTTCTGTAGCATAATACTGCAAAATACTGAGCGTCTCTGAAAAATAGATCCTCAAAAGTTTGATTTTGTTGTTAAGATCCACTTGCCTCAGACCGAACTGGCCCATGTTCACGTCCACTGTAAGCTCTGTTCTCTCTGAATTGCAGCAACATCATGAGACTACCTCAGATCCAGCTTCATGTGTAATGGATAGACTATTGTACTAACACTACCAGGGTTAAGGGTTCAATCCCCTCTGCAGCTCAACAGAGCAAGGCACTGTACACTCTCATCAGTAGCCAACAATGACTATGTTTACATGGTCAGCAATAATCAAAAAACCCAATTACCGTAAAACTTCAATTAAAAGCCGAGTCCCAACCGAGTCTCTCAGAGCGAGATCAAATGAATGATTCGTAATTGATATGTTATTCGATAGCCTAATTTTTATACAAGTAATATTCATACTGGTTTACCAGTAAATAAACAATTTGATAGTATTTCCCATCTTTGCTGAGCAAGAGTTTTAGGAATTAAAGGCCTGTCCCATATAGACGCCTGTCCCAAATATAGGCCGGTTGAGTTCAGTGTTTGAAGCAAATAACAGCCCGGGCTGTTAATTGAAGTTTTACGGTAAGACAATAGTCTGATTAAGAAACTGCCATGTTCTGATGATCTTAACCTGAATAAGGTCATAGTCGGAGCAAGCAGAATCACATTAAGACATGTGGAGTATTCTGATGTTAGTCTCATTATTGAGGAGCATTTTAGACCGTAAACACCTTAATCCAGTTAGAGGTCGCGAACTTGTTTCCAGAGGAAAAAGACGACTGACAGCAGAAAAAAGAAGTCCAACATTTTGCTGAAACTGTCAGCCATGCTCAGGATTTTGTCCATTTGCACCTTCAATAAAGTCTTTAACTGTCTGTGTCTCCGGTGATTCTCCTTTGTCCTGTTAATGGAAACAGGAATATGAATGGAACGGTTCTATAAGCGACACTTGGAAACACTTAATCTGAATATTATCATTTTTAGAATGAGGCCAATAGTCGGATTCTTGCTTTCCATGCATCATTTCCCTGTGTTTCACATGTTAAGGACGTCAAGGTTTTCCAAGGCGTGGTATGGGGTCACCTGCTTAAAAATCCTTGGAAGTGCTGACCTAGGGGCTGAGGGTCGCGGGTTCGAACCCTCCTGACTGCTGAAGTGTCTTTGAGCAAGACACAGAAGTAGAAAACTGCTTCTGTTTGGCTTTTATTGGCTTTTTTTATGTGAATGTACAGTATCTTTTTACGTCTTTGCATGTGTTGTGTGTCTGTGTGAGAGTTTGTGTAGTTGTGTGTACACCTGTATGTGTGTGTGTGTGTATGTGTGCGTCTGTGTGTGTGTGTATTGGTGCTGTGGGAATGTGTGTGTGCATTAATGTGTCTCTTTCTCTGCCTGTGTGTCGGTGTATCTGCAGTGTTTCTAGCTTGTGCGGCGGTCGTGACATCACAGGGGTGTAAGGTGTCAGACAGGGGCGGAGGGGGGAGGGGGGGGGTGCTGATAAGTGGGTGGGAGGGTGGGGTGGGGGGGGGGGTAGGTGGGTGCCAGTGCAGGGGGGACTCTCTCTAACTTTAGGTCCTTGTGTCAGTCTCCGCCGACTGAACGACGCAAACGTGGACGAAACTCCTTCAGGAAGGCGGACGACGACGAGCACAACACCGTCAGGACAGAGGTAGGAAACCACAGAAGAAGAGTTTGGTGTGTAGCGAAGGGTGTTGTCAGTTTTTCGAGTGTGTTTTCGAGGCTCTGGGTGTGTTTCTTTGGTTCCCTCGCCTCGGGCTCAGTGTGTCTGTGGCCTTCAGTGAGCTGCGGCGCTCGGGCCTGACAGTCTCTGGGGCAGCTGTCGCCCCCGCGTTAAAAATAGACGAGCTCACAGGCCTGATACTGCCCCCGCTGAGTCACACACACACACACACACACACACACACACACACACTGCACATACACACACACACACTGCACATTCATACACGTACAACAGCATCACTTTAAAACCTTGTATATAGAGATATTAGTCATGAAATGAGTATTGTTAGGACGTGATGAGTGTGACGTGTGAAGGTTTGGTCAGTTTCTTTTCTTTCTTTCTTTCTTTCTTTCTTTCTTTCTTTCTGTCTTAATTTCTTTCTTTCTTTCTTTCTTTCTTTCCTCCTTCCTTGTATATTGAGATATTAGTCATCAAATTAGTATTGTTATTGCAAATGAATGTGAAGTGTGTGAAGGTTTGGTCAGGTTGTTCTCTGGCTGACTGTGGCTGTTCCTTCTTTCTTTCTTTCTTTCTTTCTTGCCCTCACCTCCTTTCTTTCTTTCTTTCTTTCTTTCTTTCTTTCTTTCTTTCTTTCTGTTTTGTTTTTTTCTGGCCAATTTTTCTCGGTAATTTCTGTTTTCTGAAAATCACAGCTTGTCACCCATCCATTAAATCCTTCAATATTGAGATATTGGTTGCGAAATTAGTATTATTAGTATATTACATATGATGAATGTGATGTACAGTATGTGAAGGTTTGGTCAGTTTGTCTCTTCTCTTCTCTTCTCTTCTCTCTTTCTTTCTTTTCCTCACCTTCCTTATCTCTCTGTCTCAGTTCAATCTGTTGCCCAGTCATTACTAGCAATCACTAGTCAGTCAGTCAATAGTCACTCAGACACTTTCAACAGACTGTAACTGGGTGAGTCTTCCCTTTATTACAGCATTTTTTTGTTGTTTGTTTTAATTTTGCTGCACTTTGTAACGTTGCTAAGAATAGTGCCATGCAGATAGATTAGTTATCATTCCTATTAGTGATATGATATCCAATCTCTGTGGCGTGTTTGCATGCAGCCTCAATAATCCATTTATAGGACCGCTGTGATTTGTCTTTAATTCCAGTTGATCTGATCTCATAGAAACAGATTAGAGGCAGAAAATGAGCTGGCAGGACTGGAAGTTCAAAGTGAAGTTCAGTCCGAGTCGAGAGAAACACAAAACACAAGAAGACAGAGACAAACTGTGTTAAACTGACAGTGTCAAACATAAAAAAACAAACATGACATTTTTAAAAAAGCGTTTATTCTGACGTGTTTCATACAGGGAGTGAGCCAAGACACATGAGAATTTTTTCTAACATTTTAAAATGATAAAGATTAAAAAGGCCTTTACTTTGAAATGCAAACAGGGTCCTCTCATGCCCTCCTCTGATTGGACACACATTCCCAAACAAACGTCCAATCATCTGATCCAAAAGCAAAGCCTAAAACACACAGGACACTTAATGAAAACAATCATTTAGAAAACCCCTTTATTGTTTTTAGGTGAGATGAGGATCAGTTACCTTTTTTTTTTTTTTTCCAGTTTTTGCTTTAACATGCGTTTACATCAACTGTCTAACAACTGGTGACTCCACTCATATCAGAAAATCCCAACTAATACAACTTGCAATACAATGACCTGAAAGAAGAGGTCAGTTTTATAAGAAGCTCATATTATTGTGATCTGAAAATCCTTTTAGTCCTTATCCTAACATTTGTTTTGTTTTTTTTCAGTTATTAGAGGCAAAAGATATTTATTTGCTTGCAATGCTAGTGCAAGAATATTCAGGTCATACACCAATAGATTTTTGTTGTAATATCCCATATTGTTCAGTTTAGTTTTACTTTATTTTATTTGCACGTACAAATATTCCTATTCCTTGTTTTGCAATTGTTCTATTATTTACTTCATTGTTCTTGTTGCTTTTTTTGTTGTTTTATTCTTATCGATACTACTTTCTTTATATTTTTACTCTATGCTTTTATTTGTCATTAAGCACTTTGTAACAATTGTTTTGAAAGGTGCTATATAGTTTATACGTTTATTATTTATTATTATTATTGTTATAGAAAAGAGGGGGAAAAAATAAATCCAAGCTGTGCAGGTGAGACTAAGAAACCCCAAGAGACTTATAAAACCATCTGACTCCCTGCAGAGAAAAACATCATGACACAACATGCTATGGGTTTCGTTGAACAAAAAAATCCCTTCTACCTCTCTGTTATTGCTTTTTCTATCACCTCCGCCTCACATAAACCCACTCAGGTCACAGGAATATTGTCAGGACGCTTTCAACAAGATGCTGTTCGAGGAATTCAAGCTTATTTCCCGTTGCACTCACTGTAAACCTTTCAGAATAAATTGTAAATGTAAATTAAAGGGCCACTGTAGCTGTATCTGTATCTGCAGCTTTGTGTTTTCATCTCCGTTTCTCTCCGTTTGCTGAACAGAGGGAGCTGGTCTCGACACGAGCAGGAAGGACGGGTCCCGGTTGCCATGGCGTCGGCCGACGAGAGCGGGGAGCACGGGGATCAGAAGGTGCCCGATGGGGGCGAAGAGGACAACGGCGTCAAAGACGTCCAGTCTCATTACCTCCGCTGTCCGTCCCCCAGCAAGTAGGCGCCCGAACAGCTTCATGAGCACAAGATGTCGTGTTTCAGTTTGTTTACCAGCTTGTGGAACCAAGAGTTTCATTCCAACATGAGATAAGCTACCAGATATTTGGGGAAACTGACACCTACTTTCGCAAAATGACAGAAAAGCACATGAGTTGCTATTAAAGCTGCACATCAGCCAAAATCTCCACTAATTGAGATGCTGTAGATTCGGCCTGTTTGCCCAAATGAACTTAGGTGTCAGGTACGGACATGTCTCCGCCCACAGGAAGTTTACTGACATCAGGGGAGGAGCCAAAGGAGGGGCCAGGGAGGCACTGGCTACCCTTGAAATCTGATTGGTCACCCTTGGTGTCACCCCAAATTTTCTTGTATGTCATTGGCTGTTTAACTCTGATTGACACACTGAAATTGCTTGAAATGTCACATTGTTTTAAGTGACCAAGGCGCCTTTTTTGACACAGTCAACAGTGTGACAGGTGTTGATATTATGATATTATGATATTATGTTTCTGTAGGTATTTTGTTTATATGAAATTAATAATTTCACAGTCCAGTCCATAGTCTGTTTTTCACCTAAATAATCATTGGACAATACAAGTCAAATGAGACCTTGCAGTAATAGAAACTCTGTCCTGAAGGTAATAATTTGTTTCTGAGCATATTCAAACTTAACACAATATATATCCAATATATTGCATTATTTAAATATTGAATATTGAAGTTGAAATTGCCTGTTGCTGCCATTTGGGGCCACCAGTGTGCAGCTTTAATGTTAGAGGCCATTTTAAAACCTTTCTTTGCAAAATAGTTATGTTTTTGTGTATGGAATTAAATGTGCTTCCCCCCCCCCCCCCCCCCCCCCCCCAAAAAAAAAAAGAAAAAAAAGAAAATTTTTCCAGATGTAAATAGATATAGAATCATTTTGGAATGAAACCCGTCAAATACACACGCGATTGTTATTATGTGCGGTATTAGATTTGTGTGAGAATTAAGAATATTTTTTTGTAATTTGTTTCATTTACCAAAACTGCACTAATCACGATGGTGTGGTCTTTTATTGTCACTGATTCTTTCCCCTTTCTGTCTCTCTTCTCTCTCTCTCTCTCTCTCTCTCTCTCTCTCTCTCTCTCTCTCCAGTTTCTCCATGCTGTCAGAGTCCAGGTTCTCCATGATCTCCGGCTCTGATGCAGACAGCATCTTCATGGAGCCCATCCACCTGTCGTCAGCCATCGCCGCAAAGCAGATCATCAACGAGGGTGAGACATGATGAGGAAATGCAAACTGTGCTGCAACAAAAGACAGGAAAATCTACTACTGTTTTGTTTGAGTTTTATTGTTCCTTGCTCTCTGTGGCTTTGCTTTTAGATAGATTTCACTTCAACTGACAGTATGGACTCCAGCTCATACACCCAGCTGATCTGTATTTCACTGTGTGGTTTTGAGTGCTGTCACAGTGTCCACAGATTTAGCCTCCTATTCATTGTCAAATGAAAAGGTACAGAAAGGTTTGCTTTACAGACTTTTTATAGAGACTTCCCATAAGCAACGGGGCTTATGGGAAATGTGGTCTTAATGTGGAGAAACACTAGAACTAACAATACAGCTGGTGTGAGATAGAGTCGGCCAATCGTCTCCACCGTGGTCTCATTTGTTTACGATGATTATACCAAGGTATCACAATTCATTTTATATGTTGATGTTTAAAAATGCTACATGTAGCACCTTTAAAAAAAAAAAAAAAGGTAAAAGAAGAAAAACAAAACAAATGTGCTAATATCAGGGGGAAATTACCCTGTGATATCAAAGTTAGCCTCCTTTCAAAGCCACAAATCTGGCCTCCTATTCGTTGTCAATGGAAAAGATGCAGAAAGCGCTGCTTGATAGACTTGAACCCTGTTTGAAGAGACTTGTTCATCTACATAAACTAAGACTAATCACTGGAATAACATATATATATATATCAATATATATAATATCAGTTTAAAGACTAAAGACTGAAGACTTCCTAAAGAAAAGGTTAAGTGTCAGTGTCATCATACTCCCAAACATTACTGTGCCCATTCCCTATTTTCATGAGCACTGGGCTCATCTTCAGCACTCTATGCTACTCATCCAACTGCAGCATTTGGAATACTAATGACTTATAACTCCATATTCAACAAATCGAATCTGGTCAAACACTCGGCAATTACTGTGGATCCACGTCTCCTTCCTGCGGCTCGTTATCGGACGGTGAGATTGAGACATTCTCATGCGAGATGAGGAGCCACGCTGATTGAGAAAATGAGTTCCGCCTCATATCACAGGCGACCTTCTGCACCAGCGAGGAAGAGTCTTTCATCTGGCATTTCATTAGCGGTTGCTTAATGTATAATGCATGCTTGATATAGGGGGGAGAATTATGTTCCCTGATGAATACAGTGGTGGATAAATACCTGGCATCCAGCTTTGCATTAATTAGTTTTTTTGATGTGTGTGCATGCATATCTGAACTCTCCATATTTATCTCAGGTGGCTCAGGAGGCAGCCTGTACCCTTCAGAACTGAGTACAGCGTGACATTACAACTGCCACATTGAGGGGTTTTGATTCTCACTGGGTTAAAACTGTATGCACTCATGCTAATGTCAGGCACTCTGGATGAAAGTGTTCGTCAAGCACCATATATTACAGCAATTACACCCAGGAAGTCGTTCTTTACTGTGATTATGGGTGCTTTGGCAGCGCCGGAGTCCCCGTAATCACAGTAATCAACGTATGCGTACTATCTGAAATGTTTCCTCCAACGTAGTCTACATTCATAAACATAAAAAAAATAGGTGAAAGCAAAAGAAAAAACATGCACTACCTCTCTGGTTACCACAAGAGTTGGCATAGCAACCATTAAATCATCGTTAGACATGGAGGAACTTTTAGGGGAATGATCAGAAGGGTCGGAGCGTGTCTGACCACTCGTGTTAAATGGCGTTTTTCCTCCTCAGAGCTGCCGCCTCGAGGCGTGCGGGCCGAGTCCGTACCGGAGTCCATGCTGGAAAGCGCCGAGCAGCTGATGGTGGAGGACCTGTACAACCGGGTCAGGGACATGATCGACGACCGCAGCCCCTACAACACGCCCTGTGTGCTGGACATCCAGAGGGCCATGGTGCAGGACCGCCTGGAGGCGCCCATCAACCCCGTGGACGAGGTGTGGCCCAACATCTTCATCGGCGAGAAGTGAGTCCACATGAGGCAGGGTGAGCAGGGTGTTACAGTTTAGACTGAGTGAAGAGGAACCTGATTGGCCAACCCCAACATTTTTTGGTAACACTTTAGATTAAGGAACACATATTAACTATCAACTATGGGTTAAGGAGGCTATTGAGGGAAAACCCATAGTTAATGGGGTTTACTTGTAGAATACAATAGTGCAGAATAAGGTACTAATTTACTTGTACATCATTGGCTGTTTAGTTCTGATTGACACTCTGAAATTGCCTGAAATGTTTCTGTTGATATTATGTTTTTCTATTATGTTTTTACCACTTTGTTGGCTTGTTCATGTGCGCTCTACTGTAATTCTGATATTTCCAACATGACTTGAAGTAGGGCTGAAAGATATTGACATTGAGATTTTGATTTCTTGTCATACATTTTTTAGGACTTTAAAATTGTCTAAAGAAAGGTGATAAAAAAAATAAATAGATGTCAGTGTGCTGGATTTACTGAGTTTGAGTATGATGAAAGGTTTTCACCAACATTGTACTTGATTCATGGACCAAAGATTACCTGCAGCTCTAAAACACCTGGTTTAGAAATCCACTGGATGCTCCTCGCTCTTAAGTAATTAATTGGCAGCCTGTGCGATTTGGAAATTGCAGAAGTTCATATTGCGATTTCAATTTATTTTTCAATTAATTGTTCAGCTCTAACTTGAAGGCAGGAGAGTACGAGGGGAATCGTTCATAGATATTACACCAATAAAGAGGTTAAAGAGGCTAAAGAATGTAATGCAGGTAACGACCGATCTGTTAGATCAGTAACTGTAATGTGATTACTGACATTGGAACAGTAATGCCTTACTTTACTCCGTTGCAGGAAAAAGTAATGTGATTACAGTAACGCATGACTTTACGCGTTTGTCTCTTTCAGATCTGTTGCGGTCAACAAGGCTCGTCTGAAGCGGATGGGCATCACCCACATCCTGAACGCCGCCCACGGCACAGGCGTTTACACGGGCGAGGCCTTCTACGCCAGCATGAACATCCAGTACATGGGCATCGAGGTGGACGACTTCCCCGACGCCGACATCTCCCCGCACTTCCGGACGACCGCAGAATTCCTGGACGAGGCCCTGCTAACGCACAAAGGTGAGGGATTGTGATGGGGATTTTTCTTCTTTCTCTTTCGTTTTTCTATGCCTCTCGAGTGTCTTTGTCTCACTTGCATAGTGTCTTTCTTTCTCTCTTCTTTTCCTGGGGAAATCATTTGTGCAACTACACTGAACTGTTATTCGCCTTCCTGCTTTCCTGTATGTCTTTCTTTGTTTCTTTCTTTTTGCCTGTTTATGATATATTTTCCATCTTTTTTTGAAAGAATGATAATTGAATGAAAAGAGGAATTCAGGCAAATCCAGAAATACCCATGCAAGAAGTATCATTTTCTGCTTACTTTCTGTTTGAAGTTTACTGGAGAACATGAGCAATCGTAAAATCAAAAATCATAAGAGCCAAGACTCTCTGACAACAAGAGACACTTTGATGGAAGCCAGTGACAAGAAACCACTGTTTGTTTGTTTTTTGCTTTGACAGTTTTAGTCATTAGCCGGCACCAAGGTGACAGCTGCTCTCCCTGGTGTCCACATAAAGATAGCGTACACTGACAAATCCCCATCCCCCACCCCCAATGAAACCCTTCAAAAACAGGACCATCAAACTGAACAGCAAAACAATTTTAAGATACAAAGACACAACTGATGATGAATTAGCAGCTGATGTTATGGAATCAAAATGTTTCAGCTTACACAACCTAATGGTCTTTGTTTCTCAGAAATGTTAAAAGTTATGAAACGGAAGATGTACCCATGGATTCCTGGAAAAGGATAATGGCTCCTGTCACAGTGTTGACAGTGTCACAAAGCCTCTTATTCATTATAACTGGAGCTGCTTCAGAAAGAGCTGCCTGATGACATCACCAACAAAACCCTTGGCTCTCACTGTCTTGTGTAATAATCATAACACAAATACTAAAGCTTTAAAATAACACTAACAATAATAACACTAGTACTGCTACAATTAGCTACTACTCCTACTACTATTACCGCTACTAGTACTATTGCTACTACTACTACTACTGCTACTACTTTTACTACTGCTACTGCTACTGCTGCTACTACTTTTACTACTACTACTACTGCTACTACTACTACTACTATTACTACTACTACAGTAGTAGCAGTACTACTACTACTGCTGCTGCTGCAGCTGCTAGTACTACCATTACTGCTACTGCTACTAGCCTACTACTGCTACTACTACGACTACTACTACAAATATACAGTATCACTAAACAATTGGCTATTTTAAACAGAAGCCTTTCACTAGACTAGATTTACAAGGCCAAATTGGTTGTTAAGAAATGTTCCTAGTCAAGTTTCATGGTTAAAAAAAGGGGTTAACAAATTGTGTTGGGGGGGGTAAACAGCTCATGCTTAAAAGGGTGGAGGCTGCCCCCAGCTGGTGAGAAGGTTTACAAGAATATTGACACAAGCTGCATGGTATACTGTAGTTATCAAGCTGATTGACTCAACCTGTCAGTTTAACAGAGAATATCAGTTTCCATGCGTTCCTACATATATACAGCAATGAAAAGGTCAAATCTGCATCAGATATTTAAAAAAAAAGTTTTGGTATTGTAAATTCAGTCATACACATTACATTTAAGCAGTAAATCTAATACTAATTGCATGGGCAAAAAGTTGAAATGGTAATGTAAAGTATTTTGATATAATCCGCATACTTGATATTATAACCATTTTTCTTACCTATTTAATTCTCATACACATGCAATTACAGTACATACTTTCTTTGACATCAAGAATCATGACAGTTTTGTCTAATTTGGTTTGCTTGCAGGCAAGGTACTTGTGGATTCCATGATGGGTGTGAGTCGCTCTGCCATCCTGGTGGCGTGCTACCTCATGATCTTCCAGCACATGACCATCATGGAGGCCCTGACTGCCATGAGGAAAAAACGCGCCATAAACCCCAACGAAGGCTTCCTGAAGCAGCTGCGAGAGCTCAACGAGACTCTGATGGAAGAGCGCGACGATGACGACGACACGCTCAGCCAGTGCTCCGTTATCGACGCACGTGCTCGCGCACGCATCTTTGGCGAGGGCGGCGATGATGATGATGATGATACTGATGAAGAGGAAGAACAGAGCATGATAGGGGTGAAAGCGCAGTCCATCATGATGGAGGAGGAGGAGGATGGAGCTAGTGTGATGAGCAGCGTAGCCTCCTCTGCAGCTGCTGCAGCACTCAGAAGTGGATTGATTGGAGCGCAGAATGGACTGGACAAGCAACGACCAACTGACGCCCAGGAAGAGCTCGTTCTGCCCAAGAGAGATGACGGGGAAGAGGGGGAAGATGACGACGGTGTAGACAGCATGATCCGTGATTGGCAGAGGAGGAATGAGAAATACCAGAGCGATGAATGGTGGGAGGCGCAGCTGAACAGCGACGGTGAGGACGGGGAATCGCTCCCTGGGGGCCGGCCAAGGAAGCAGGGAGAGGACGGAGACGCCGACCTGGAGAGCGTCACCAGCGAGGACGTACGAGCTGTGAAAGAACGGGTGAAGCGTCGGAACAGACGGCCGCCATCAGACGCAATGTCCACCTCCAGCTGCACAAGTTACTCTGATCTTTGGAAACAGCGCCTGAGGGAGATCGAGGAACAGGCCGCTGCTCGCTACCGCAAGAGAGATGATGATGAAACAAGCGAGAGCACCGCTACGGAAGGAGGTGGTGGAGGAGTAAAGAAGATTGATGACGATGTAGAGAGCATTCTCTCTGACACTAGCTCCATGTACAACTTCTGCCAGAGGAACAAAGAGAAGCTAACGCCTTTGGAGCGCTGGCGCATCAAGAGGATCCAGTTTGGTTGGAACAAGAAAGAAGGGGAGGATGGAGACAAAAGCTCTGTAGGAGGAAGTGGTGTAGACCAAGCTGACGACGAGGGAGTAGCTCGGACACCGTCCTTGCAAGATGTCAACCTGACAGCCTACCAGACCTGGAAGCTGAAGCAGCAGAAACGTCTGGGGGAAGAGAACAAGGATGAGATTGTGGAGCTGAGCCGGGGCGAGGACTCCGCCACGGCCAAGAGGAGGCAGAGGCGTGAGGAGCTTCTGGAACGCTCAAGGAAAACCTTAGAGGAGAGTCAGTCGATGTGCGGCTGGGAGACGGAGAGCTGCGTCAGCGGAGGCACCATCCCACTCTCTGCCTTCTGGGCTGGAGCTGGGGTCACGGGCCCGCCGAGCGTGGTCAACGATGACAACATGTCCATGCTCAGCGGCAGATCATCCGTCATATCTTCTGTATCACAGGCTCGCAGTACCAGATCAGCGCAATCTATGGTCCCGCCTCATCCTATGATGCCTGTTCCTCCCATTGTCCCAGTGCCTACTGTTCAGGGCCCCGGAGGTGAACCCATGGTCAACTTGGCCAGCATCCAGAACTGGATCGCTAATGTTGTCTCAGAAACGATCATGCAGAAGCAGAGTGAAATGAGCCTGCCTCCTCCTTCACGCGCTGGATCAGTGCTTAGCTTTGGAGGTGCCTCGAGCGTGGTTTCAGGGCGGGGCGTGGACGATGACAAAGCGTCCATGTTGAGTGGAGCTTCGTACTCCTCTGCGCTGTCCCGCGGTCGTGGCAGAACTGAGTCAGTTCTCTCAGGCGGCGGGTCGTCCAGTATCTCAGGCCTCACTGGAAGAGGCTCTGCACTCGGCTCCAGCCTGGCCTCCAAGAAAAACAAGATCACCACCACCAGCGTTCCCCTCTACAGCCTCTTCCGGGACCAGGTCAACCTGAGCAAACTGGACTCGATGGACAAAGAGATCAAGTCTGAGATGAGGGACAAGATGGCTACCTACGAAAAGAAGAAGATCCTGGAGGACAACAAGCGCAGCACTCTCTACAAGAAGAAGAAACCAAAAGAGGATGAAGACGAGGAGGAGGAGGAGAAAAAGAAGAGAGAGGAGGATTTTCTCGAAGAAAGAAAGAAAAAAGCGGAGAAACCGACAAGGACCTATGGCCAGTCTGGGTGCCTGAATCTCAACCCAGCGCTGGAGAAAGACAAGAACACCAGCATTGACGACTGGCTGAAGAGTGTCAGGCCTCCACCAAGGAAACCGGCCTCCTCTTTGAACACAGACGGACCAGAAGCCGGCCCGTCAGAGGATCCCTACGACGATCTTGACGCCTCCGCCTCCGAATTTGACTTCTCAAGCCGGAGGGCCTCCTGTGCTGTCGGTGAAGAAGAGGAAGAGGGGTACGGCTCTACATCCAGATACAGGTCAAGGTTTCGTGCAGATTCAGATCCATCTAGTCGAGACACCAGCCCAGAGCATATTTACCGGGGCACAAGATCACCTTTAGATAACGGATTCACGCAATCCCACAGCTACAGCCGGGCGGGGAGGTCGTACGAAGAGGTCGACGAGGGGGCGGAGAGCTACCACGACTTCTCCGCTAAGAGAAAGTTCGCTCATCAGTCGCGGTATGAAAGCGGTGAGACGGAGGGGAGGAGGAGTAGGAGAGAGGAGGCCCAGGAGGAGGACGAGGATGACATTGCTACCTTCATTGCCCAAACCAGGCAGAGGATCCGAGCTCGGGCCGCCGCAGAGGCCGAAGATGACGAGGTGCTCGCCGCTTGGAGGGCGCAGCAGGAATCAAAGTCACACAGTAGGAATGAATCTTAATAAAAAAAAACAATGGAATCTCACATAGTAATGATACAGGAAAATGAGAGCTAACTGCGAATTCCCTTTAATCTTGAGAGAATAAAATGAGAGGGAATCACTAATCATGCTGCTGCTAGTTCACAGACATCTGCACAGAGAATTTCTTCTTCTTCTTCTTCTTCTTCTTCTTCTTCTTCTTCTTCTTCTTCTTCTTCATCTTCTTCTTCTTCTTCTTCATCTTCTTCATCTTCTTCTTCTTCTTTCTTCTTCTTCTTCTTCTTCTTCTTTTTTTTTTTTTTTCTTCCACTGGCTCTTTTTAACTTTAAAGAGTGGACATTAATTTTTTGTTTCCAAAAAGTTATTTATCCATTTTCAAAGTTCATCATTCAAAATATCTAAAATACAAAGGAAACACTCTGTAAAAGTGTTACTTTGTAGATTAAGGACTTGCGTTATGTCCTTTAAGAAATACTGTAATATGTTTAAATTTTTGTTTTCAATCATTTTGTAAAAGTAGGTGTCAATTTTGTCAAATGGTGGATAACTGAATTTGGAACAAAACTTTTCATTTGTAATTCAATATAGTGTAAAGCTGGTTGGCACAACACACAGTATTATATCGGTTTAATCTGAATTATTTATCCATATCAAAGATGTATGTATATCAATGAGAAAAATACAGGACAGAAATACTCAGCATAGTCTAACATTGTATAATGATGAATGTGATATTATTGTTCATAGCCTACATTAATATATGACTATACAGAAATGGTTAATCCCTAAACTAAAGCTTTGATTGCACCATCACTGAATGTGAAATTCACAATGATAAACATCATTGTGAATTTCACATTCAGTGACACAATTACAATGTATTTTCATGAAAGATGCTGTGCAATTCCTGAAACAAATTTTCAGTCCCATTTGTATTGTTACATTATTTTATTATTGCAATAAATTTTCTGACAAAGTGAGAAAATTAACGTTAGTGTGTGTGTTTGTGTGCATGTTGTCATCTAAAAGGATTTGCTTCTCCATAACCACACATTCATGCACAATAAAACAGAATTTTAGTAATTGTTTCTACTCCACAGCCATCATGCAAGAATTAAATGCAGATTTACATAAAAATACAGAATTTTAGATACTGTCAAGTAGCAATTTTAGATACTGTCAAGCATTTTCTTTTTTTAATTCAGTCACCACTTCAACCCTTTAGGTTATTTTTTATTGTATAAGTAGGCTGCATTTCCATTAGCAATAGAAACACAAAGGCTCAGTGGTACAGAATCTTTTGTTTTGGGTGATTTGGGAGAAATTAAGAATTAAATTCATTTTATGTTCTATTGTCCCTGATATGATGAGCTGGGAAGTGTACTTTGTGGCAAAATGACTTCTAATTCTGCTCATTTCTTTTGGTTAGATGATTATGAAAGACTTGAAATATGTTAATAAAACCTGAGAAAACATAGTTTGTTTGTATGATACCTGTGTGTGTTTGGAAACAGGTTCGTTATACACGAATTGCCATTTCATGTGTCAATGTGTTTTGTAAGCCCATGTGGGCTGGGACACCCAAATCAAATCAAACCAAAGTAACCAAAGTTAAAAAAAAAAACTTTAATGCATTTCACTCTGTATTTCACATGCTATAGTGCCATCTAGTGGACAGAAATGTAGTGGTTTTCCAGAGATAAATATCTAGAGAATAACCTTTTCCCAGTATTCTTGAGAGATATTTTCAGGAATATAATGTCATCCAAGGAATGCTTGGTGATTGATTGATGAAGACTTCATTGTCAAAGCACATTTTTGGACATTACCTGAAGTTTATTATTCAAAAGATTATTCACTATCTCTAAAATAAAAATAACCAATTCTCTAAAAGTTTGGTCATTTTGTCAACCAAGGAGTTAAATTACCTGTCCACCATATTGTCCTGCAAAGATTTGCCATGATTTCTTTTAATGTTGTGCTATAAGTTTCATTTTGGAATGAATGAAGGCGTACAGATCACATCAGATCCTGTGTGTTTGTCTATTCATGGTGACATAATGGTAAAACACGTGAGACTCTGACACACAGCAGCTTATTGTGAAGCTTTCCAAACCACAGTGGGATAAACCATGGAGGAATGTTAATCTACATACTATTCTGAACACTTAAAATCCTAATCTGTGATCAAAATGGAACCAAATGGCAAATCAAAATATGGAAATGAAGATTTTTTGGGGGGGTTTTTCATTATAAAATTGTGGCCCAACCTGAGAAAACATTCAGACCTTTACAATAGTATATTACATAATAGGGACTAATAAATTATTTTGCTAGATTTATTGATTATTGAATCAAAAAGGTTAATTTTAATCAAACTTTTTCTGATGTAAAACGTGTCTCCTCTAAAGTTAAAGGAGCCTGGGTTTATAGTGTTTGGTGACAATTGATGAAAACAGTGTCCTAAACTTGTGTGACTGTTTACTGTGAGTTTCTAAATATATAAAGATGCAAACGTTTTGCTCTTTTTGTATATATACTGTTATAAAAATAAAGTTACTTTTTCATCTAGGTCGTCAAGCACTCAGTAGCTGTAAAATCAGATATTGATTACTAACAAAGTCAGTTTTTTGATAGAGGTACCATAATGTATTTTGATGATGATTGTATGATTATGACTGTGAATTGATTCTCACATTCTTGCTAACGGTAAATGTATTTTGTGTAACCTGCCGTGCCTTCTTTACATAACGAGGGCCACACTGGAAATAAGTATCAGACCATATTATGACTTTCTTGGGGATTTTTAACGTGCTTAAGGTGTTTTAAAAGTCATCAATAAATCAAATCAAATTTACAGCTGGTGTAGCTATAATTCCTGCTACAAAATAAATAAAGCTTTCAAATAAAGCTGCAAGTAAAGGAGAGAGATCAGACCTGAGAGATTAAAGTCTTATAAACACGAGTCCATGAGGCTGGAAACGTGACCTACGGTCACCAGACTATGGACTGTGAGGTGACGTGTAATGCATTTCTGCCAATCAGCATTAATTAAATCCTACCTCTTGCCTTTCTGAGTGTGAACTGTTTCATCACATTGACAGGTGGATTGAACCGGGGAGTGACCGAGCCAAATCCAAAGCAAACAGCTTCAATTGGCTTCAACCTATGAGGAAAGGTTTCATTTTGGTAAACTTGGGGCGTTTGCCGACTGTAATACTCGTCGTTTTGCATTACATTTCCTCTATCCGACATATTCAGCAAACTAAGCTGTAAAAAAACTATTTTCCCACCAAAGGAATTATGGCGGTCTGGTGGAATACAGGAGATATGTTGGACAGCCTGGACCTGGAGGAGAATTCAATAGTCTCTCGGGTAATTCAGGCAGTCGGGCTCTTTGGAGATATTCTTTCTTTAGAGGACACTATGGAGCCGATAGACTTCTTCTCTGAGGACCAAATAGAGGATGGGATTGGCAAAAGTCTTGACGGTGTTGAAGGGGCCGCAAAAGGTGAGCTGGAATTGACAAAAAGTCTTCAAGACACAGATGACAAAAAGGTAAAAGATGAGGAAACTCTGAGAGAAACAGTGACAATGGAGAAAGATGGAGAGGAACTGTTGGAGAAAGAGAGAGAGAAGGACGAAAAGGCAGAAGAAGAAAAACAGATTGAGGACTGGAAGGATAAAAATGAAGGCAAAGGGGGAAACGAAAAGGAAGAGGAGGGGGGAAAGGAAGGGGAATGTATCGCAGAAAAAGAAAAACAGGAAGAAGTGGAGAAAGAGGAAAACATGGAAAAAGAAGATGACGGAAATGTGGAAATGGAGATAGCAAAGCAGGAAGAGGTGAGGGTGGCAGAAGAGGAAGAGAGTGATAAAAAGGTAGAGAAGCTGATAGAGGAAAAGGAAGAGGAAACAGTGGAGAAAGGTGGAGACGAGGAGAAGATTGAAGGAGAGAAAGTAGAAGCAGAAAAGGAAGAGGTGGACAGAGTGGAGACAGAGAAAGACAAAAAGGTGGAAGAAGAAGAGAGAGAAGTAGAAAAGGGGAAATCCATGAAGGAGGAGAAAGAACATGTGGAAAAAGAGGAGACTACTGAGATTGAAGAAGCAGAGACAAAGACCGAGAGAAAGAAGGAAGAAGAGGTGGATGAGAAAGAAAAAGAGGGACAGGAGAAAGTAGATGGGGAACAAGGAGGAGAGGCAATGGAGAAGATGGAAGGAGAGAAAGAGATAGAGAGACAGGAAGAAGATGAAAAAGAAGAGGAGGAGGCAGCAAGGGAACAAGTGGAGGAAGAAAAAGAGGTAGAGAAACACGAGGAAGAAGAGGTAGAGGAGAAAGAAGAAGAGACTGAGGTGAGGGAGCATGAAAAGTTGGTAGAGGAAGAGAAAGGAGAGAAGAACATAGGGAGACAAGAGGAAGAAGAGGTAGAGGAAAAGAAAGAAGCGAAAGAGGTTGCAAAGGATCAAGGAGAGAAGAAAGCGAAAGAGACAGAAAGAAAGGAGGATGAAGAGATTGAGGAAAAAGAAGAAGAGAACGAGGTGGAAAGAGAACAGAAAGAGAAGTCAGAGGAAGAAGCAAAGAAAGAGGTAGAGAGTAATGAAGAAGAAGAGGTAAAGGTAAAGGAGGTAGAGGAAGAAGAAAAGGAGGTTATGAAGGAACAAGGAAAGAAGGAAGAGGAAGCAGAGAAAGAGATAGAGATGGAAAGACACAAGGAAGAAGTGGTAGGAGAAAGAGAAGAAGAGAAGGAGGTAGAGAGGGAACAAGAAGAGGAGGTAGAGGAAGCAGAAAAAGAGATAGAGGAAGAAAAGGTAGAGGGAAAGGAAGAAGAAAATGAGGGAGCTAAGGAACAAGGATGGGAGGATGAGAAAGAAAAAGAAGCAAGGAAAACGAGAGCAATAGAAAGACATGAGGAAGAAGAGGTAGGAGAAGAAGAAGAAGAGACAAAGGTAGAGAGGAAACAAAAAGAGAAGGCAAAGGAGGTAGAGGAGGAGAAAGAAGGAGACAAAGACATAGATATAGAGAGACATGAGGAAGAAGAGGTAGGGGAAAGAGAAGAAGAGAAAGGGGTTGAAAGGTTGGAAGAAGAGGAGGTAGAGGGGAAAGAAGAGAAAGAGCTAAAGAGGGAGCAAGGAGAGAAGACAGAGGAAGAGAAAGAAGGAAAGAAAGAGGTAGAGATGGAAAGATGGGAAGAAAACATCAAAGAAAAAGAAGTAGACAAGGCAGAGGAAGAGAAGGAAGCAGACAAAGACATGGGGAGAAAGGAGGAAGAAGAGGTAGAGCCAAAGGAAGAAGAGAAGGAGATAGAGAGGGAACAAGGAGAGAAAGCCAAGGAGGAAGTAGAGAAGAAGAAGAAGAAGACGGAGAAAGAGGAACCAAATGACGTGGTACAGGAGAGTTCTCAGATCCAGCGCACTCCATCAGATTTACGCACATCATCGCTGTCGCCACCATCATCATCATCACCCCTACATGACCTCAAGTTCCCTAAAACACCGCTTAATGACGCTGAAGCTCCCAGAATCCTTATGGATCAAGAGAACAGCGCCGGAGCTGCTGCCAAAACCCACATCGCCAACGTTTGTCCCACATCGTCGAGCAGGGACAATGAGAGCGAGAACTCTTTGCCAAGCAGGGACCGGGCAGATCCCAACACAGAGCCCAACGCTGAACCCCAGACACCAACTCTAACTACTCTTCCCAAGTTTCTGAGAGAGACAAACGAAGAAGAATCGGCCGTGGGATTGAAGGACTCCAAGGGGGCACCGCCGTTGGAGACATTGCATGGATCGGACACTTCAGCTGAAGCGGAGAAGCGGCTTGCAGCGACATCGGCTGAGGAAGAAACACAGAGTTCAGGGAACCAAGAAGACTCAAGATCTTTGTCTTTGACATCATTTCCTCCTGCAGGACATCAAGGTGTTTTAGAAACTCTGTCACCGGAGGAAAAAGGCCAAACAGCATCTGAACCAGCAGCTGACGAAGACACCCGAGACACTGCACCTGAACTAAAGGTTCACCTAGAGAAAGGTAAACAAAATCAAGCCTCCAGAAATACTGTTAATACTACTACTACCACCAACACTACTACTACCATTACAACTACTAGTACTACTACAACCCTACTACTACTACTACTATGACCATTACTACTACCACTACTACTACTACCACCACCACTGCTACTACCATTACTACTACCATTAGTACAACCACCACTTCTACTAATACTCTAGTACTACTGTTGCTACTACTACTACTAGAAGGCCTGCTATTACTACTGCTGCTACTACAACAACTAGTATTACTACTACTGCTATTAGTACTAATACTACTAGTACTACTACTAATAATATAACTGTGCTGTAAAATCAAGTCAAATTAGGTGATCTGTAAGTCCAAATCAGTGAGGCAGATTGCACATTAGGCAACAAAAGTGATTTAAATTTTTCTATTTCCAGTTTGCCATAGTTGTAACTCTAACACCTTCAGTTAATTTGTTATCGGTCCTAAAATACTTGGCTGGATGTAGTTCAGTTTGGTTTAGAGGGTACAGAGTAGAGACTCTGTACCCTCTAAACTTGGTACAATCTTACATAACAGCAATTATGATGAACTGGAATGACACAATTACACAAACTAGGGAATCAGGCTGGAGAGTTAATTAATTCACTCATTAAAATCTAATTAAAATTCCACAAAGTTGCCACTCATCAGTTGCCAAAAGCAAGTGTCTGATAATGACAAAGCCTCTCACGCAGACAATTAAATCACTTCATATCATGAATTAACATAGGGGCCTTTGACAAACAAGTTAAATATTTTACTAAAACAAAATTCTATTTCCACTTTTATATTCAGAGTTACTGGCATCAGGCTCCACATTGCTGGATGAGAAAGTGACATTGATGGACGCCACTGCTCAATCTGTGATGGGGGCCGGGCAAGGAAACAAAGAGATGGGTCCGACGCAGAACTCATCCGGCGGGGAATCGATAAGAAAACCTCAAGGAAACCAGGTGGAAGTGGAAGTGAAGGAGGAGGAGGAGGAGGAAGAGACGATGGAGGGACAGAAAGAGGAAGGAGGCCAAAACTCCCATGAGATGAACGGTGAGGCGGAAGCAGCGGATGACAAGGAAAACAGCAGCGGTCAAACGTCAAAGTACAACACTGTGTCATACAGACGGATCCGGAAAGGCAACACCAGACAGAGGATTGACGAGTTTGAGTTCATGATGAACTTGTGAGGGTGAAAGACTGTCGGTGGGTTCGGTTCGATTCACAAAACAGCTTTGTGTGATGCTGGGTGGCAGATTGGCCCGGTGGTCCTATAACCAAAGGGTCACTGGTTCAATCTAAAGGCTGAAGTGTCCAACAACAGCTGTGTGTCCTGGAGCAAATCACTGAACCCTTACCTACTTTCTCATTGTACAGTAGCTTCAAAAATGCTTGCTGCTTTCCGTTGTTTCATATCATTATAGAATTAATGCTTTGGGGTTTGTTTTTTTTTGGCTGCTGGTCAGAGCAAGTATGCAATTTTAAGAATCACTTTGGGCTCTGGTAACTTGTGATGGGAATTTGTCATTATTTTTGACATTTTATAGATTAAATGATTAATCGTCTCTAAATGAAAAAATGATCAATAGATTCATCAATAATGAAAATAATCGTCAGTTGTAGCCCTATTAGCAGTAGCTGCTATTTTTCAGTATGGGCTAGTGGAGAATTGTTCACTATGCTATCCTGAATTTTAATGATGACTGAAAATCCTTACACTTACAATATCCACTAATGCTATGTATAGCTTATATAGCTGGAAAATATAATTTTTTGATTCATAGTTGGTTCATATCGTTTTCAAGGTACGCACCAGAACCTGACGGTCTTTGTCGTAAATTTATGGTTGAATTAAATGGTATAAGAGCTTACAACGCCTCATACAGAATTGTGTTTTGTGCATTTGTATAATTCACAGGAGACAGTTTGTCAGCAGACTTTTGGTCATGTTATCTGTGATTTGCAGGCTTTCTTATGTCTCAGTGTTACATCTATTGAGAGGTGACTGTGGCTCTGACCTCTGCACTCTTTATAACTGGTTGCTTGTAATGTTGGTGATCTAGGAATTTAAACTTATTCTACTGTTGCACTCATTGAAAGTCACTCTTCAGCTAAACGCCTAAATGTTAATCCAAAATGACTCTCCCAAATTTCTTATTAAAACAAATTCTTCTCCCTTGACTGTTTTATAACTTCTTATCGTAAACTCATCACATTTACACATTTATCTGTAGATTACTGTTGTGAGATTGTAGATTTATGACGGTGTAGCCTGATGTTTATTATGGTACTCATTGGTATGGTAGTATATCATTCTGTTAAACTCTGAATTGGGCCTCTATAGGAATGTTCACCTTGGATTATGGCACAAGGGATATTAACATTATATCCTGTGTATTGATAAAATTATATTACAGATTATGAATCATGTCTTAATACAAAATGAATCATGTCTTAATACATTAATGATATAGCTGCGTAAATTAAACAGACAACTTATAAAGTGATTCTCAAATGACACATGCTGGTGTACAGTGAGTCTTAGAGTAGCTTTGGATTTTAAACAAACTCAGATTTTACATAAAGTACAAATCAACACAGTAAAACAGTATGCTACAAGGGTAGACGCAGTAGGCTATCACACACTGAAGTGATCAGAATTGGCAATCCATGTATTGCAAAATTAAATTGAATTAGCCCAGTTTGCTCAGTGTTGTTTACTCCCTTTATCATACCAAACTTTGACATTTGACAGGAGAAGGGCACACTCTGCAAAACATGTATGACAATTTAAATCCACTGAAATGCTGACTGGTTTACAGATAATTCAAGCTGGTTGCCTAGTGACCAAAGCATATTTGTGTGTTTGAGTGTTTTTGGAGCGTTTGTGTATTTTGAGTATAGTGCACAGCAACTCTCTGGTTTTTTCAAAACTGGAGAGACAAAACTCACATAAATGTTATTGGCTGCTATGTTAGCTTGATAGCATTTTGTCTTTTGGGTCACAACCAGGCCACAACCAGGCCACAACCAGGCCACAACCAAGCCACAACCATAAACCGAACTATGACACAGCTTAATTTCTGGCCTGTAAGCATTTTGTGCTCCTGAATCAAGCCACTTTTTAATGGTCATGCAGTTGTTTGACAACAGAAACAAAAAATATGTGAATAACAACATTATGTTATTTATTTCATTGAAATTCAAAATAACATATGACAGAATGGGTAGGAGGGGAAGGAAAGTGGTCTTCCTTCCCCTCGCTTCCGGGTTGGAAGTTCAAGAACTACAAAACCCACAACCGCCAGCGCCTGCGCAGTGACGTCACTCTCCGGGAAGTGTCGGACTGGAGCTCTGTTAGCGGTGTGCGTTTGGCAACAAAAGACTCTTTAGAAGGAGTTAGCGAAATTTTTGGACGCTTTCGATAATAATTTGGGGATCATATCAAAGGTAGGTTTGTCGGCGGATTGATATTCACAGATGTTATTTAATTTCAAGGCTAAAATCGCTGAAACAGTAGCTTTATTGTGAATGTTGGTGTAGCTAGCTTGCGTTAGCTAGCAAGATGGCTCCATCTAGTTACTGCGGAACAATAACAAAGAGTGAATCACCATGCAAATTAGAGGGTGATATACGTCCGTATCCAGCACTGGGATGTCCCTGATAACCAATTTTTCTTTGATTTATTTGGCAATAAATGGTTTTAACTGTTTAATTTGGTGATATGTAAACGTGCTGTGGGGTCCCTTCCGTTTCAGGCAGTAGCTATGGCCCCGGCGCAGTGATGACACCGCTGCTATTACTGTCCGTTGGAGGAAGAGGAAGAAGGTGATGATGACACGCAGTTAGCTGGCTGGCTGGCTGGCGGACGGACGGACATAGCTGACTGTCTGCGGTGTCGCCCAAAAACCAGAAGACCCGTGACTGACGAAGAGAGACGAAGAAGATGCCGAGGAGAAAGCAATCAAACCCGCAACCGGTGAAATGTAAGTCACTCAACCGCATCTTCTAGTATCTTCTAGTATCTTCTGTATCTTCTAGTGAGTTGAATCTGTTGCTGATGTGATATCTCTCTCTCTCTCTCTCTCTCTCTACAACGCTTCATTCACTGTCTCTTTCTGTTAACTTTAGGGAAGTGGCTCATGGTTTCTGTTCATCCATGTAGAAATCTTTTGCCATACCTTTTTAAGTTTTAAACTGTTTGATAGATAGTTCATCTGATACCTGAGAGATTTGTTGGGACTTATTCTGGTGATTTGCTCTGGAAACACCATATTTGATTTTGTTCGACCAGTCTTAACGTTTCATATTGCAGGCTACTTCCCTGAGAGAGGAAGAGATAATATTGGAGACATTTTGTTTTTTCAGTAGATGTGTGTGTGTGTGTGTGTGTGTGTGTGTGTGTGTGTTATCTCATCCTGAATGTTCTGGCTCAGTTGGACTCTCCGCTTCCTCTCTTCCTCCTCTCTGCTTCCTGTCTCCACTTCCTCTTCACCATGGTAATCAGCCCATACCTGACCTCCCTCCCTCTCTCCCTCCCTCCCTCTCTTTCTCCCTCCTTCCTTGTCTCCTTCCCTTACTCCCTCCCTCCTACCTTTCTTTCACTGCTTCCCGTTTCTCTTCCCGCTCACTCCTTTTCTGTCTTTTGTTCTGAAAAGTGGCAAAACAGACGTTTAACTGTATGGAAATGTCATGGATTATTATTACTTAGACATCTCTGCTGTCTCTTCTCTGCCTCTCTTCTCTCTCTGTTTCTCTCACTCTCCTGTTTCATCCTTTCTTTCAGTCCGCTTCCTTTTTCCTGGATCTCTAGCTTTCCTTTCCTCCCTCAACCCCATTCCTCACCCTCCAACTCTTCCTCCTCTGCACTTATCTCATCCTCACCGATTTCCTTTGCTTGTCTGCCACAGTCTTCTCCCCCCTTTCTCTCTCTCTCTCTCTCTCTCTCTCTCTTCCTCGTTCTCCCCCATCCCCCCTTCCCTCTACACTTCTTCATCTTCTTTTCTAAGCACAGATCGTCTCGATCACTCTGCTTCTCTCCATTCCTTTACCCTTTGCTCTTACAGTCTCAAGCCAGAATTTGTTTGGCCATAGAAATCTTGTGTATAGTCTCATAGATTCCTGTAAAGATTGACTTTTGTTTATATATGGAAAATTAGTTTTCATAACTCTCATAATCATCAATCATAATTCAAAACGAAACTCTGTTTTACGTGAATATTTACAAAAACAAACACTATAAACGGGCCTTTTACACCCTGAAAAGAAATGTAAAACTTCCAATGATACCCAACTCTTTATTGCAATCTAATGTAAATCTAGATTAGATGGAAAACAGGAGGCGATCGGGCCTTTTGAAGAACCTGCCTGAGGAGCTTCAGGCTGATTCAGTCACTATATTTTTTTGGCTTCATTCCTACTCTATTCCCCCTCTTAAAACTCACTGTTATTGCCTTTACTTTGATGTTTCTTCCGTGGCTTACATTGGTTTTTGCTTGTACTATTGATTTTATCCTTTTTCGTTTTTATTTACTCCTTTGTAAAGCATTTTGTAACTGTTTTGACAAGTTCTATACAAACAGTAATGACTGACGTGTGTGTGTGTGTCTTTGTGTGTGTGTGTAGTGGAGTCGGAGGACGGGGCGGTGGTGTGTGAGCCAGGTTGTCTGGTTTTGGAGAGTGACTTCCTGCTGAGCGGAGAGCTGGAGTTTGGAGACTCTGAGATCATGGGGCTGGACAGAGACGCTGGTCAGTGATATATATACTATACACACACACACACACACACACACACAGGGTTGCACACAGAGTGGGAAACCAGCCAAATACTGTAAAATGTTGGCTGTGGCTGGTAAGTTTGTCAACTCTACCAGACACTTTGGCAGGTGACCAATCAACATTTGGAGACTCATTTTATTCTGAAAATCTAGTTGGCTGGCAAAATGGTAAAAGATCAGGTTACTAGTCACTGTGGCTAGTGGATAAAGAAGTTAGTTTCCTGCTCTGGTTGCACGATTGGCATTCACTAGTATCAGAGAGGGGATGCACATATGCCTTCACTGCTGATACTGATCTCTCGTACTAATCTTTAAAGGGATAGTTCACATTATTTTTTGCCCTTAGTGCTGTTGATGCATGGTGAGTTCCACTGGATCAGTATTCTCTGGTTGGGTTTCAGTAAACATTGGCAACACTTTATTTGGATAATCCAGCTTGATACTCTACTTACTATCAGTGACAAAATATAGATGTTCCACAAAGTGTTGCTTGCCTATTTGCTGTGTCTTTACAGGCCAAGAAACCATAACCCTGACCTCATTTTGAAACTTAACCCTAACCCGACGCTGTTTTTATCCCAAACCCAGACACATCTATAGACTCAGTAGACTTTTAGTGACACGTTATAATCCGCAGTAGACTATCCAAATAAAGTGTGACCGCAACATCTAGATAGTATTTTCCTAGCAAGCCGAAAGTGTTCCACCTACACGCGAGCATTTTAACAAACACTGCTGTACGCTACAGGCAAATCAGGAGTAACAAGTATTCTTAATTAGATAGGTGAACACTCATATCACATTGTTTCTCTTTCACATTGTATCTCTTAGTCCACCTCGAACATCTGTTGTATCACTACATTTGACAGAGCATACGAATGATTAGCAGCTTAGAGAAGTGGGCTTGAGACTGGAATATAATAATAATAATGATAATAATAATAAACTTTATTTGTATAGCACCTTTATTAACAGTGTTACAAAGTGGTTCACAAAACAAGTACAAAATCCAGCAGAAAACATAATAAAAAAAGAAAAAATATAAGGAAAAGATATAAAAGAGGACGTAAAATCAACAGTAAAACCAAATCATGACTTTGACTTCAGGCTTTTTTGTATAAAAGAAGGTTTTAAGAAGGGATTTAAAAGACTACAGAATTTGCTAGGCTTTGGAAGGTCGCTGGTTCGAATCCCCAGGCTGGCTGGTAAAATCCTGGTGAGGAAGTGCATGAGAATCACTTTCCCCTCCCCCAGTAACTACTGTTGCTATGCTGGATAAATACCCTTTAAAAATATTGTTGATATGTCACACAGTGCATCAATGCCTGCCATTAAATAGCTGAGGAGTGGTGTGATATGACAACCGATACAAAGGCTTTGTCTAATGTAGCGATGCAAAACAAGCTCCACAAACAAAATAGGTCCCAATTTGCAGATCAAATTTGGTAATATGAATAATATCATATCAGTGCTGTTATCTAAGCAGTGGTGTTTCTCTACTTAGGCAAGGAATAATTATATTTGCAACAATAGAGCTATTCTTCTGCACACTGAAATGTGTCCAACCTGTTCCATCACTTTTTAAAATCTTTTAAGGGCGTTTTTTTGTTTGTTTGTTTGTTTGTTTTTTTAAAGAAACAACAGCAAACACTTCTTTTGGGCCCCAGGCTTTGTCAGGCTCGCTCAGTGGGTTGCAGGTGTTGAAATCGACTCCGCTGACAGTCATGCGACTCTTCAATTTTCATATATACACTCACCGAGCACTTTATTAGGAACACCTGTACACCTGCTTATTCATGCAATTATCCATTCAGACAATCATGTGGCAGCAGTGCAATGCATAAGATCATGCAGATACAGGTCAGCAGCTTCAGTTCATGTTCACATCGAACATCAGAATGGGGAAAAAATGTGATCTCAGTGACTTTGACTGTGGCGTGGCTGTTGGTGCCAGACGGGCTGGTTTGAGTATTTCTGAAACTGCTGATCTCCTGGGATTCTCACTTACAGCAGTCTCTAGAGGTTACACAGACTGGTGTGAAAACAAAAAACATCCAGTGAGCGGCGGTTCTGCGGACGGAAACGCCTCGTTGATGAGAGAGGTCAGAGGAGAACGGTCAGACTGGTTGGAGCTGACAGAAAGGCAGCAGTAACTCAGATAACCTCTTTACTACTGTGGAGAGCAGAAAAGCATCCCAGAATGCAACACACATCCAACCTTGAGGCGGACGTCACTCTGGTAGCCGGTTGACACGGAGCTGAAAGCTGATAGCTACCCAGTGTTAGTATGGTGTTCCTAATAAAGTGCTCGCTGATATCTAATTTGCAAGTAGTGTACAGGATGTTTAACTTCATCACATGCTACTCACTCACCAGGACTTCACCTATTGGAAATACCGATGTAGACTCATTACAGACTCGTTACTGAGACTAGTTGAACTCTAAAAAAAAATGTCCGCATTGCAATGAGTCACTGTAACTACTTTTTTTTTAATCTTTTCTGAAAAAGTTAATATATTTGCATTTGATTCATCAGAAAATCTTACACTTGACGTTTTCCAAATACCATCATGGTTCGCCTTCTTTTTTGAATGTTAATTTGTAAATAACCACAAATACACCCAACACTGTCGTTTTAGTAATTGAGAGACTAAACATCGATGTAAATATATAGGTACGACTTTTCCCTGGAGTGTGTGTGTGTGTGTGTGTGTGTGTGTGTGTGTGTGTGTGTGTGTGTGTGTGTGTGTGTGTGTGTGTGTGTGTGTGTGTGTGTGTGTGTGTGTGTGTGTGTGTGTGTGTGTGGTCGTGTTCTACACAAGAAGCAATCGTGCCGCTGTTTTCTTCTTCTATTTCCAGATTAATATCCCATTAGATGACAAGCACAGTTTGTGGCACAAGATTGCTTCTGACATAATTGCTGAAATCCAAAAGCAAAACAAATTTTATGTCAAAATATGATAATAATAACTGTCAAAACAAGTTGATTCTGCTGGTTTCCACGTAGAGAAATGCTTGATTGCGTAATGATGCATAAAATAAGTTTATTTGACACAGTAGTTTAACACTTAAGTTTACAAATATGAGTTTTAGAATAGAACTGGACCTCTGAATGATGGTTTTAGGGGGAGGAGACAAACTTATTTAAAACCATGTGGCCGGTGTGAATTTTCCACCCAGCATACAATGCAGTTATTTCTTCTTCTGCAGTCTCTTGCAGTTTTGGCTGCGCGAGACACGCCCAGACGCACAATGTTCCACCGGTTTTCTTTGACAAACACACAAACCCTTTTTGTTGTCACGCACACATTCCTTCTCCGACACAGCCGGACGAAAAAGTTAAACGCATTTCCTCAGGGTTATTTTTCAGGATTTTAGGTTTATTGGACATGGAATTTACTTCAATTGATTTCAAGTGGGTGATCACCTTTTTGTGTTCGAGGATCGAGGATTTAAAAAAAATAGTTTTGAAGGCCGATACAGATATTTTGTACCAATCTGTAAATTTTACCACTTTCATGCCCAAAAACTGCAAGTATTCAGTGTTTTTCCCAGAATTTATTCATGTTAAGGCCTCTGAAACAGCATTTATCACATCCCTTAAATAGTCATTTTCTATTTCCAAAAACGTTTCTCTTTCCTTCTCTCCGTTACTCTCCAGGTATGACGGTCTTCTCTCTGAGCGTGGACGACGACCCTTCAGCGCCGACAGACTCCGCCTTCCCAGCTTTCCTCTCCTGTAAAGGGTGTGGCCATCTTTTGGGAGACACCCCTTTGGGGGCGGGCTTAGATCTAGGTAGATGTCGCACCATTTGATTTATTTTTTCTTTCTGGGGAAAACCACTGCACCTGTAAGAGTGTGTGCAGTGAAGCCGGGCCTTTCCACAAATCGGGGCCTGTTATAGAATCAAGAGGAAGGGGAAATCATAATAGCTGCTAAATAAATAATTATCTGTTTGTCTTGGTTATCTAATACACTACCAGTCAAAAGTTTGGACACATGCATTTTTCTTTATTTTAACTATTTTCCACACTTTAGAATAATATTAAAGACATCAAAACTATGAAATAACACAAATTGAATTATGCAGCAACCACAAAAAGTGTTAAACAAATCAAAACTATCTTATATTTTAGATTCTTTAAAGTAGCCGCCCTTTGCCTTGATGGAAAGGCAAAGGCTTTGGAAAGAAATTCATACATAGGATCAACTTCACTATTTATATTTGTCTAAGAAACACATTTCAAGCATTTAAGCATAATGGCTTTAAGAGAATGAAAAACATGGTACAAACACGGTTCTAATATACTCTTTTTTTATTTTGTTGAAGGGGCGGGGCTGGACCTGGGGGCGGGGCTTTACTGCCTAACATGTGAGGAAGGCCTGCAGTTAGAGCAGCGCGTGGCGATGCTCGACTCGTCGCAGGAGGAAGGGCCGGATTTGGCCGACCAGCCCGTCGACAGCGGCTCCGAACGGAAGAGGCGGGGCGGAGCGGGCGACCTCCCCGCCAAGCTGTACTCCTGCTCGCTGTGCGCCTTCGCCTCGCGCTACTCCAACCACCTGAAGCGCCACATGCGGACGCACGACGGGCAGAAGCCGTACCGCTGCCCCGTCTGCCCCTACGCCTCGGCCCAGCGGGTCAACCTGCAGCGCCACGCCCGCACGCACACGGGCGAGAAGCCGTACCGCTGCCACCAGTGCAGCTACGCCTGCAGCTCCCTCGGCAACCTGCGGAGGCACCAGCGCATGCACTCGCAGGAGAGACCGCAGCGGAGGGAGAAGGAGAAGAGACGGGCGAGAAGGAAAAAGACGGACGCCGAAACTGAAGAAGGTAACGTGGCGAAGAAACACGCACACCTGCAAGAGGTCTGATTGTAGAAATCTCCTGTTTTCTCTCCTGGTCACACTGGCAGGGTGGGGTTTACATCGAAATAAAAGTCTCTCAGCAGATTATAACCTTTTTACAAGCCATCCAGTAATATACTGTCAGTTGTGGGCGGTACTGTAAATGCCAGATTCCCCTACACTCAACATTCAAAAAATAAAACTTGCTCAAGTAAAAGTAGGAGTAAATATTGAAGTAAAAGTACATAATTAAATATACTCGAAGGTAGCATTACTCTTAAAAGCCCACACAAAACACAGATCACATTTACACACCTCCTGAGCAAGAGTTTTCCCCCCCTAACGCAGTACCCAAACATTAAATTACACACACACACACACACACACACACACACACACACACACACACACACACACACACACACACACACACACACACACACATTATCAACCAGTGCATCATTTATAACTGTTACCACATCTGTCAATCTTGTAGTGTAAAGTGTAAAATAACCTCCCTAAACCTCTCACCAACTATAATGTAAACATGCCAGCAAATGCCACACCGGTTAAATTGTAGTTCTTTTAAGAGTCTATAGTGGATTTCATATCAAGCAATTCATAAGCAGGAGACACCATCAGTGTCATTCCAGGAGCCATGTGCAGTAAGCCTGACATGCAAAGATGCAACTGAATTGACTAGCAACAAGGTCCATGAAATGACAAGTAAGGGCAAGAAAATAAATATAAATTTCCCTGATGGAGAAAATGAAGTGCAAGGGGAAGTAAAGAGAGCAGGTTCTCATTCTCTTTTATAGTCTGCCTGAACAGAAACATCACATTATTTAAGCCGACATGGGAGTATTTGGTCATTTGTAATTTTGGAACCACAGGCCAGAGCGAAAAGAAAAAAGGGGAAGCGAAACGTCACGAAACTGAAAGACTTTGAAAAGAGGAAGAGAAGCTGTCTCTCCGCTCGACTGCTTATCAGTCTTAAACGGACCGGTATCGAGCCGAGGACGCTCTGCATCCAGAGCAACGTGTGCTGACTGCAACAGCAGAGTGAGCTTCAGTTCACCAGCGGTGCAAGCAGCCAATTGTAAAGAGGTCAAAGGTCAGAAGAAATAAGCTGAGGAGGTAGAAAGGATTGTTTTAGTTCAAGAAAATAGTATATTAGAGCACGTAGAGGAGGAAGACATGGAAGAGGCGGTATTTCTTTCTCTCTTCAGAGTATTTCTTTCAAGCTTGTGATAGAAGAGACGTTTTTTCAATATCAGTACACATTCCAGTACTTCAACTTCGATGCTGTTCTTATAGTCCTTTTTTCAGTGCCTGTCTTTGTTAAATGAAAGCATATGCAAAGCAGCAGAATATTCTTTTTTCCTGTGTAACATCTGTGTACATGCATTTGCTTTTCTAGATGGACTCAGGCCATACTCTGTTGATCTGCTCTCTAGGGGGCTCTCTAAAAGCCCCCTAGGCTAGAAGCCAACATTTTGAAGCACATTTTTAACACCTTCAAATTAATACTGATACCAGGAATTGGCATGATACACAGTTTTCGTTGATCAATACCCGTCCCCTATTTTAAAACTCTTTTATCGACATTACTGGACACAGGGAAGCGTGTCATTATATCTGGCCCCCTCCCCACCCACCAGAGGGGCATGGAAAGGTGGTCTATGCTATGTTTTAACCTACATGTAGATAATAAGTCAGATTCCAAAGCCATGAAATTTTTAAATGTTCTGAACTATTATTATTATTATTATTATTATTATTGTGTATTCTTTTCGGCTTTTGCCTGCACAGCACAGGAAAACACAGCGCCTTGTTAAAAAACTGTGTCTTACCCCTTGGTAAGGTTGCTGCAAATTTCATGACCTGTTTAGAAAATACACCAGCAGTTATTCTACCCTCCTCATGTGATGATCTGGTAAATCACCTAAATAACAAACTAAGGACAACTATTGACACTGTTGCCCCTGTCAAACAAAAAAAGGCCAACCCCAAACAGAGAGCCCCCTGGAAAACTGACGAAATTGCTAAGTTAAAGAGAAACTGTCGTGTGGCAGAACGGAAATGGGAAATGTCCACCGTGATATTTTCCGTGAGCATCGTGGTGTGTACAATCAGGCAATTAGAAAAGCTAGACAAGCTCATTTCTCCAAACTGATCAGTGATAATCAGAACAATCCAAAAACCCTCTTCTCAACAGTTGACCGTCTGATTAACCCTGTCCCCTTAGGGTCTGGTGATGTTTTTTCCTCATCCAGATGTGAAGAGTTTGCAGCATACTTCAGGGATAAGATAACCACCATCAGGTCTGGTATTGCTCAGCTAAGGAGCGATACCTTTGAATCCCCCACCTCACTATGTGAGACAACCCATAAAAATCTTACCTAGCACACCTTTAAAATTAGAGTAACTAAACCACAAATGTTAACAGGCAAATCACAAGTCAACGTTGATCTCTGCAAATAAATATGCGAATATTCGATTGTTCGATATGATCGGTAATGTCAATGTTTCTTTTTCTTGTCTGTTACTTACTTCTCCTCTCCACTCTTCTTCTCTTCCATCTTCCCCCCCCCCCCTCCCCTCCCTCCCTCCAGATGCGATGGTGTCCGACCTGACCCTGCGAGTGTCCCAGGACTCGGACTACCTCCAGACGCTGGGGGGCCTCGGCTCGCCCTCCGCCCCGCTGCCCGTCCTCCTCTTCCCCCTGTGCTGCCGGCTGTGCGGCCTGACGCTGGAGGAGGCCGACCTGGAGGGGGACAAGGCCGAGGGGGAGGGGGAGGGGGACGGAGGACAGGTATGTTTCCTAAAGCTTTCATTTGTTGTTTGCATCTGAAACCCCTTTGTTGTGATTGGTCGGCTCACAAAGAAGCGGCACATGCGTTCCTCTAACAAGTTTAAGTTTTCTGAAATTGAGAAAACGTTCTGCTCTGTGTAAAAAGAAGGTAAAAAAAAAGGTCTTGGTACTTAGAAAAAAAGCAAAATACACCCTTAGTGGCCTGAATAGAAATTAACTTCAAAATTAACATAATATGCATGTTCCGTTTAGTGGATGTTTTTTACCAAAAGTGCCTTGCAGTACTGTGACTGCATACATTTTTGCGTTGGAAGCTCCAGTAGGAAACAAACCCACGACTCCACCAGTGCTGCATGCAGCGCTCTGCACACTGAGCAACAGAGCGAATGTAAACTGTAAACTGAATGTAAAGTTCTGGCAGGTTAACGCCGCTCTGCACAAGACGAGACCACATCACTCTGATTTTAGCTTCTTTTGCTGTCAAGTTTGTCAGGCTGGCTTTACACAATGCAACGCTCGTGCAATTAGTTGCAGGTTGCAAATGATAGAAATCCAATTCATGATTCTTATTGGACGGTTCTCCTACGGAACTCCAACACAACTATGTTTCACAGAACTGAAGTTGCATTTAAGTACCATGCACCATGTAAAGCTAGCCTTTGTTTTTTACTCCTTTGTAAAGTGCTTTGTAACTGTGTATTGAAAGGTAATATGTAAAGATGATTATTATTATTATTATTATCCATTGACCTACACAGGACCAGGAAAGTTTCTGTTTCATGTCCTGAATGCTTGTTGTGTTTATGTCCAGGTGTGCCGGCGCTGCTCGCTGGACCTGCTGTCCAAAGACCCGGCCGGTTCCCCCTGCAGCCCGGAGGTTTCTCGGGGGTCCCGGCGGGGTCGGCGGAGCACCAAGCTGTACCGCTGCCCCCACTGCCCCTTCCTGTCCCACTACCCCAACCACCTGGCCCGCCACGCCCACACCCACTCCGGGGAGAAGCCGCACCGCTGCCCGCACTGCCCCTACACCTCGGCGCACCTCGACAACCTGAAGCGCCACCTGCGGGTGCACACGGGCGAGAAGCCTTACCAGTGCCCCTCCTGCAGCTACGCCTGCGGGAACCTGGCCAACCTGCGGCGCCACGAGCGCATCCACTCCGGGGCCAAGCCCTTCCACTGCGGCGTCTGCGGCTACTCCTGCAACCAGAGCATGAACCTGAAGCGCCACATGCTGCGGCACACGGGCGAGAAGCCGTACGCCTGCGCGGAGTGCGGCTACACCACCGGACACTGGGACAACTACAAACGCCACCAGAGGAAACACGGACACAACACCGACAGCTGGGACAAACACACGCCCATCAACGGCCTCAGCTGGGGCAACGACACTCAGGAGAGCCAGAGTCAGGGACAGGAGGATATGTAGGGTGTGTGTGTGTGTGTGTCTGTGTGTGTGTCAAACGTGCATCAGGGTTCCTACGGTAACGTGATAGGAAAAGATAGAGAAATTGGTCTGTGCTTGCTCAAAAACAAAATTTAAATATCATAGAAATTAGTTTTTCAGCATCAAACTGAGCTTAGCTGAATATAAAAGGACAAACTGCTTTATATGTCATGAAATATGATGCGCAAAAACCTGTAGCAACCCTGATGTACACGTGTGACCTCCTTTAGTGTGTGTGTGTGTGTGTGTGTGTGTGTGTGTGTGTTGTATACACTGGTGAACCTTCAGCCCGTTCAGGTTGGGGCTAAACTCAGGTGCCTTCTACGGCCAGGGACTGACTGAATGACTGTAATGCTGCACTGACTTAATCTACGGGCATTAAAACACCAGCATGTGAGTATGAGAGTGAGAGTGAGAGTGTGTGTGTGTGTGTGTGTGTGTGTGTGTGTGTGTCACTAAAACAGTGTGTCTGTGAGAGTGGGATCAGTCTTATTGTCTTAACGGTGACCCATCCAGGAAATGCAGTCCACAAAATCATCTTTTGAATGAGATTGTTGTAGCCAGTTTCAAAATCATGTGTGTGTGTGTGTGTCTGTGTGTGTGTGTGTGTGTGTGTGTGTCTGTGTGTGTGTCTGTGTGCGCCACTGCTGTTTTCTGTAAGCTAACAGTCATGAAGCCAATCTGATGAATGGAAATGTATATTTTTTTCAACAGATAATCTATATTTTGTAAATGTGGGTGGATTTGTGTGAGAATTTAATGGTGTTGTTTTTTTTTTGATATTACAAGAGTGAACTGTTTTCATTTCCATATCTTCTCGCAAACTTTTTAATAAGTGGATTTTGTGAAGTGGCCTGGGAGGGGGTTTTCATCTTGGCAAGCTTGGTTTGGCAATCGGATTTTGTTTTACAGTCGGGTTCCTACGCGGGTTTCAAAATGTATGGAAAATGAGTTTTATAATTTTTGGAAGTTGCACAAAAAGTCTGTAAAAGTATGAAAAAATACTGATGTTCAGACCTGATGTAAAAGTTGTGGCTACATATTGGTGATAGTTGATGCACTGTTATTTCACAGGGGGGGGGGGATCTGGTTGTGATGAATAATCTTAAAGTCACATTGAAATGAAAAATTACTTTTTCACCTTTGTTAGCCAATTCAACAATAAATGCCAAAAAAAAAAAAAATTTCAACAAAATCCTATTGCTTTTACTTCCTCGAAAACTGTATTTTTAGTGATTAGGCCGCTCCCATCACATAAAACTTGCAACTTGGCTAGTATTTAATTTTTTGAAGAAGAAGTTGAAGATTACGCACAGAGCATTTTTGAGTTTTTGAACAGTCCCTCCTTCCACTCCAACATCCTGTTTCAACCAGAAATGAGCCAAATCACCGAAACATTAAGATGCCATTTCCTTGTGACTTTAAGCTACAGAGACAATACTGCCTTATCAAATTCCTCAAATCCATTAAAAGAAATCAAAAGTCTGGAACATATGGAATGTCAAAATGTAAAATTCTCCAGGAACCCAGCTGTAGATGTAAAGGAAGTGAGTAGAGCTTTCTGTCTGAACCCGACAGGTGCTGATGGGGTCGGATAGGGAGGAATTTCTCAAATAAAAATGAGTCTGGCTCGGTTCAAACGGACAGGAAACTGACTGAGGCCAGTTAGGCCTTTAGAACCAAGTGGGACGTCCGCATGCCGGGACTAGACGGACTTGTGAGACTGACAAAATGTACCAATATTTGACAGGTGTCTGGTGCTTATTCAAAATATTGTCAAAGTGCTTTTTTTGACAGGTGTGTTGCAGACAGGGAAAGTCAGGAAATTTGATTAAGTCTCTGGGGAAGTTTACAAACGGGTCGCTTTACAGCAATATAGCAGAACGGGTTTTCCAACTCGTTTCGCACATTTGTTGCGTTGCATGGTGGTTTTCAGCCGGACTGCAGTGACTCTTTACCTCTTAGAAAAACTTTAACAAATCAGGAAGGAATAAAATCGTAGAAAAATCATGGAATTTGACCTCAGGTTCCACGGCGGGAAACCTGTTTTCATTTCAGCAGTTTCTTTTTTGACGAGCTGTAGTTTTAGTTTGCGCTCAACACAAATGGTTTCAGGTTTAACCCTTCGGCTCCCGTCGGGTTTGGACAGAAATCTTTCCGGGTCGAGCCAAGACTCAAAATGTCTAGTCCGTAATGTCAAGCTCTGTTAAGTGACGCTAACCCGTAAAACCCCAAAACACCATTAACCCAGCCATTACTTGAGTGTGATAAGATATCGAATTAACCATCAAATTTAAACTGTGAATTTCTCGGGTCCAGCAAGCGTTTACCGGAGTGAACGAGTCGCAGAAGTAAAAACAGAAGGAGCTGCTGGTGAAATATTTGAACCTAAAAGCCGGAGCGTGGATGGAAAAAGCTCTCCGTACGCTTTGATTAACGATGATCAATATATTCACGCTCAAAATGGATGCATCATTTTCAACGTGTTCAACATTTGTGTCGCTTTTTCTGCGATGAATAAGAACACTCAAAGGATTGTCCCATCGAATCCGGTGTTTTAAGACACTTTTACCACATAGATGTTCTTATTAAGGTGCTGAAAAGTGACACAAATGACCAGACTTTAAAAAAAAATGAACCATCCTTTTTTCTTTTTTTTTTTTTAAGAGTGTGCTATCAGGTTGTGAGCTGAGACTGCCTCCATTCTGCTGGTAATCGTAATCTCTCTTTCTCTCTCTCTCTCTCTCTCTCTCTCTCTCTCTCTCTGTAAAACCTTGTTCACAGTGCCTTCATAGCTCTAATAAAAGAAGTCTGATTGAAGCCGAACTCTCTCTGCGTGCGTCTCATCCTCCCCTTCCACCCCTTCTACTTCCCCTTTTTCTCTTCTTCTCTTAGGAAACACCTGCAGCGGGGGGGGGGGGGGGGGTGTTAGAAAACACGAGGGATGCTCTTCAATAAAACATCTCGCATGAAAAACCACAAAAAACTCCCTTAAATATCACCTTGTGTCACAGGGTGTGGCTCGGAGACGCCCCAACACACACACACACACACACACACACACCGTCATAATATTACAGCAAACACAGATAAAGGCGTTTATGATATATTGGATAGAGAGAGATAATGGCGGTCAGTCTACTGTGACTGTCGGGGCAACCATCATGTTTTCATACCAACACACCCCTATATGTAAAGTAGGTGATATCGCATGTGTGTGTGTGTGTGTGTGGTGTGTGTGTGTGCGGAGGGCATATTCCGTTCAGCAGGATCTAAAGACAGCCACTGTGAATACCTGAACCCATGGGCCTAGTAAGTAAAACTGCAATTCTTTTATCATTTTTTCTATTATTTTTTAGTTGATCTCAATATTTATTATTAGAAATGATTGGTTTCTTAGTGCTGATCTCATTTACTCCCATGTGTTTTTATTTTAAACCGTCTCCAAGTCAGATTTCCCTGACAAGACGAGGACGGTTTGAGTTGAAGTGAGATGCATTTTAGATGTTTGTCTTATGTTTTTGCATCAAACTTTTTATTTAACCTTTAATTTATAAGCCTATTAGCATAGACTGATAATTATGTTTATGTGTAATGTTCGAGCAAGATTTATTTGTGAGTGCATAAACATATTTGTGGATCTTATTTTATTTGTGTATCATTCATATTATTTATTTGTCGATTTGATTTTATTTGTGACATGTTCACACTATTTATTTATTTAATTTTGAAACAATAATACCCCCCATAATAATGCACAGTGGCTTTTGATTGATTGATCCAGCTTTTGTTGTGATAAAAAAATAAAAAGTGACGCCTACTTTTACAGAATCATTGCTGGAATTAATGTGATTATTGAATATTGCTGAAGTAATCAGCAATCCTGAGTCCTTTACTTTATAAAACAGTAACATTTTAGAAGATGCTTTCATCTTTGGGCAGCCAGGTGATGATCTTTTCCTCAAGATGGATATATAGGATTTTGGCAGAGGCGGGGACTTGAGTCACAATTTGAATTACTTGAGACTTGACTTGAGTTCTGGTGACTTGGGACTTGACTCTGACTTGTATTTTATGAAGTTTTGATCCTATTAAAAACCATATTGCATTGAAAAGTCCTAGATATTTAGTTTTCTTTAAGATATTAAATTGATACTGGACTCACTTAGTGTTCTACATTTAGACTTGGGACTTGACATTAATGACATGGACTTGACTTGGACTTGGCTTGGTAATCTACATTTAGACTTGGGACTAATGACATGGACTTGATTTGGTAATCTACATTTAGACTTGGGACTAATGACATGGACTTGGCTTGGTAATCTAAATTTAGACTTGGGACTAATGACATGGACTTGGCTTGGTAATCTACATTTAGACTTGGGACTAATGACATGGACTTGGCTTGGTAATCTAACTTTAGACTTGGGACTAATGACATGGACTTGATTTGGTAATCTACATTTAGACTTGGGACTTGACTTGAGACTGGTGCTTCAAGACTTGACACTGACTTGAGACTAGAGCAGAAGTTGACTTGGTCACACCTCTGGGTTTTTGAATGAAACTCTCTATGTGTTACAGGAAGTAATAAACATGTTTGCTTCCTTGTCCGGTCACTTTGTAGAAATACTCCCACCCCAAGGTGTTCCCGGGAGACATCCTGGAGTATCCCAGGAACAAATACTTCTCCCACTTTGGGGTTTACTATGGAGAGCGGGACGGGGTTCCCTACGTCGCTCACCTGACCAGCAGAGGTGAGAGTTCTGTCTGTGTTCACATACTGGGAGCTGCCCAGTAAGACCACCATAGTCCTGTTGCTGCACTGTTGTCATGTAATCCGTGTGTGTGTGTGTGTGTGTGTGTGTGTGTGTGTCAGATTCAGAGTCCAAGCTCGTGCTGTTTGGCAGAGCTCTGAGGTCAGAGGTCAAGCTGGACCCAGTGGAGCTAGTGGGGAAAAAATACAAGGTACCACACACACACACACACACACTGGTACACTATTCATACTTTAATAAACAGAAATATCTATCTATCTATCTATCTATCTCTCTATCTATCTATCTATCTAATGCAGTATGGATCCCCCTGCTGGTGGTTGTAAAAAGTTTGCATGTATTGACCTGTAATGTGGGATATGTTGGACTAAGAAAGATAGGGTATTTTCCACTCAGGCTTTTATGTGAATATACCCACAATTTAGATGATCAAATGAAGTCCTGGAAGGACTGGCACAAGTTGTCCAAACTGTTTTTCTGTTGTTGTTTTTTTTAATTAAATTTGTGTAGATTTATAGACTTTGCAAGTAAAATAAAAGCTAGTAGACGCACACACATACAAAACAAATTTGTTTCCAAAGCGCTGTATTATACATTTCAGAAAAAAAAAAAAATATATTGAAGTAAAAGGTAAAAGGAACAAGGTGTATTCCTCACACTGCCAAAAAAAAAAAAAAATCTAGTCAAAAATAATCAAATATATTATAAAAAATATATGGTGCTAAACTTAAAGGACTAGAGATCAGACATTTCAGCTCATTGCTATCTTCAGTCTGCTGTCAGTCATGTTTTAATTGAGCCTCGCTGTGACTTTTCTCATCATGTCTTCATGTCATGATGCAGGTCAGCAACATGCTGGACGACTCGTTCCCAGCCCGGGACTTCCACAGCCTGGTGAAGCCGGCCATAGACGACCTGTTGGGTCGGGAGGTCACCTTCGACATCCTGTTCCACAACAGCGAGCACCAGGCCACACTCTTCAGATACGGGGTCAAGAAGTCTGAGCAGGTGGGTGAGGAGGGGGGGGGGGGGGGTGCTTCAGAGTCTCTCTATCCACCTACCTACCTGCTAAATTAAATGTTTATGTCTTCTTTCTGCCTGTATAATGTATAACTGACTGTATAGCTGCTCCACTGGCGGCCATTTTGGAGGGCAATACAACTTGTCCGTCTCAACAGAATTCAACATTGTTCATTTCTGTGAGTTTTTTGACTGGGAACTGATAAGTTTGCCACTGATAAATGTGTGTTTAGGTCATTTCAGCTCATTACTACAGATATTATGGTCTGTTTAGCTATTAAAGTCTTATTGTAAACACAACATTAGCACACTAGCTAACGTATCTAGTAGCAGCTAGCGTTAGCATGTTCACATTAACATCAGTGTGTTTGCTGGCTAGTTAGCTAGCTAACAGTTTGTTCAGGTTAAGACAAGACAGTTTACTGTGTGTGCTACGAAACCAAACCCCTTCATTTTATCCCTGAAATGTCTTTCATTTCTCATTACATAAACATTAATTATCCATTAAAAATCAGCTTTAAAAAAGTAAGGTTAGTATCATGGGTTTTTAAGGGATTTTTCATGCCTTTTATGCATGGTTTAGAGTTATTAATGAGTTATTAATGGAAAGTTCCTGTCTCCCTGAATTTTACATTCAATTAGAAAGTAAGGAGTCAAACATTAAGGAGTGTTTAAGGTGGTTTTGATGGGGTCTCCTCCATTAATAACTCCCGTAATTAATTTTAAGGGGATTTTGCATGAATTAAGGGGTGAATTAATGTAAATGTAAAGTTATTTTAAGGGATTATCCTGGTTCGTAGAGGTCACAGTGACCTACATTTGGGAATAAATCCACCTTATCACACTATTCACTTTTACTGAGAACGTTACTGAATGGATCTCTCTGGGTTGGGATACTAATCATGTATGTGTGCACTCATGGTACTCTGGATGAAAACTCCCACCATATAAAAACATATCATGAAAACCTGATGTGTGTGTGTGTGTGTGTGTGTGTGTGTGTGTTGCAGATAGAGAAGGTCTATGAACACATCATGCCGGCATGGAAGAAGCTGTTTGAGAAGAAGCAGCTGTGAATTCAAGATTCCCCCCCAGTTATCTTCCATCCCAGCCACTAGAGGGCAGCCATATTCTCCTGACCTGCCGTCTGCACAAGCTGAAGTGTCAGAGGTGTGAGTTTTTGTAAAATGCAAGGAAATTTGCATAAATCATTGATCATTGTTCAGTGCTTGTATCTCAGAAAAGGGATTATTCAGGAAACTTCTACCGACCAAGCATGTATTTATGAAATAACACAGCAGGTTTTGAGGGGGTTCGTATATCTACTCAACACCTGACACATCATTTAAAACTTCAATTTACAGAGAAAAACAATCAGAAAATCACTAAAATTGAAGCTGCCAGGTTTTCACATGACAGCAGCGATGTAAAAAAATAAATAAATAAGCTCAACACCATGTCATAGTATCATGATGCTTTTAAAGTCATTCTTTTGCTTGTAAAAAAATATATAACTTTTCAACTGTATTGTGTAATGAAAAGGCAAATCACTGAATATAGGATACACTGCAGCTAAGATTATAGTCTTTAAATATAAAATTCACTTCCAAAATGCTGCATGGGAATTATTTGAAGTGTGGATTAAGTTTACCCGTCACAACGTTGTTTACTGAGGACTTAAGTCACCTCGTACACTCTTAACAGAAAGGGTTCTAGCAGCAGGACGTGGTTCTTCAGGCTCGGACCACAGCAGAACCTCTTTTGGTGCTACAGTAAGAAATGTCCTAAACCAGCGGTATTAAAGAGCTTTTTCAGAGCCTCACTTAGTACTTTTGTCTGATTTGCCTTTATTTATTATTTTACCAGAACGGAGGGTTTCATAGTGTTCCATATGTAGAACCACTGTCCCAACCAAATATTAAAATTGCTCTAACTCTGTGCTGTCAGTCATTTTGTACGATTTTTTTGTCATAATCTTGTTATTCTGTCAGATGGTGGAACAAGACAGGAGGTTGTGAAATGTTGTTCTCTCTCTCTATTCCTTTCTCTCTCTCTCTCTCTTTCTCTGTCTCCTTTCTCTCTCTCTCTCTCTCTCTCTCTCTCCTGTCACTCTATGGAAAAGATCAGCCATAACTTAAATAAACCTCTGATGGCCCAAATTTCCTAATCAATAACCTCTGTGAATCTTTCTGCATGCAGAGAGAAAGAGAGAGAGGGAGAGAGAGAGAGAGAGAGAGAGAGAGAGAGAGAGAGAAAGAGAGATGGAAAGAGAGAGAGAGGGGGAAAGAGAGAAAGAGAGAGAGAAAGACAGAGAGAGAGAGAGAGCGAGTGCCAACAGATAGATTAGTCAACATAATTGCGGCCAAATCAATTAAGAATTCAGCCATTTTGCATCTTGTTCAGTGCTGACACAATGTCCCGTGTGTGTGTGCGTGTGCGTGTGCGTGTTCGTGTGTGTGTGTGTGTGTGTGTGTCCACCCGGTTGCCCATTATGAGCTCTGACTCTGAAATTGGTCACTGTTGATGCTATTTTCTCAAGGAGTCTAAAAATAATTTTACCTGATTTGGTATTTTTTTTTTTTCCAGTCTTTCTTTCTTTCTTTCTTTACTGTCTGTTTCATTATTTTTCTTTCTGTTCATTTCTCCATTCCTTCTTTATTTCTCCTTTGTCTTTAATTGGTCTTCTTTTTCTTTCTTTCTTTCTTTCTTTCTTTCTTTCTTTCTTTCTTTCTTTCTTTCTTTCTTTCTTTCTTTCTTTCTTTCTTTCCTCCTTCTCTGTCTTTGTCTCTTTGTTTTTGTCTTGCCTGTGATTCTCACTCTAATTTCTTATATTCCTGTTGGAGTCTGCTGGGAAATGACGAATGCCGACACAAATGAAAGAAAGCGCTGATTTACTCTCCTAATTTCATCGCTTTGTACTCTGTGGTGTGTGAAGATATGAACATGTGGGAGACGGGGTTCTTTAATCACATCATTTGCGGAGGCTGCGGTGAAAGAGAAGAATTAAAAGCCTGAATCTTATTGTGATAGAGCTGTGTGGCTTCCACTCGCTGAGGTTCATCTATCATGGGAAACAGGGAGGAAATTGTTTTGTGGCCCTCTACCAGCCTCTACTCTGCATCCTCCATTGTTTCTCCACCTGGTGGATCTGGGGGGAAATCTGCTGGATCGCTTTACGGCACGAAACAGGAAGAGGTTCTGTTCTTCCAGAGCAAACGGAGCTAAAGCTGAAAGAGTTTCTGGCAGCAGATGGTGGAAGGAGGGAAAGGAAGATGGAGAAATCACTTCCAACCACAGACTGTAAAGAAAAGATGGGTGTAGTGAGCGTGACGTCACCCACAGGTTTCTGAAGGGCCGTTTTGAAGCCAAAAGTCGGGGTCTACGAGCGCCGCCATGTTGACATTTTTTGGAGCCGGAGCGAAGCCGGGGGTTGCCCACAGCAACGCAGCGCCGCCTGCTATTGGTCCGTGAGCGACCTGTCAATCACAAGGAAAGCAACCCCGTTTTGTAATCGTTATATCCCGTTAATGACGCAGTTATTTTGAAAATCGCCATACAGACACATATTAGAAGAAGTGAAATTAGCTGCTGAGACCAAAACCTCTTGTTGAAAAAATGTATTGACTTTATATTTTGAGTGAGAAGTTGAGCTGTGGTCCCATTGACTTGAATGGAGTTGGGCGGGATTTAGAGTCTTTTTGGAGTGAGACCAATCATCTCCACCATGATGTCATTTGTTTACTGTAATTATACCAAGATATCACAATTAATAACCCTTACATTTATATCTAATTAACTCCCTCACCCTTTCTCTCTCTCTCTTTCTTATACACACACACACACACACACACACTGTATTGATCTGCTGGCTACAGACATGCCATGATAAATTAAAGACTGACACAATGATCCAGCACTAGCACTCCCACAATGCATGTCTGCACATCTGTGTGTGTGTGTGTGTGTGTGTGTGTGTGACATTGTGTAGATGCATAGAGTAGCCCAAGCCTTGTGTGTGTGTGTGTGTGTGTGTGTGGCAGTACGTCACACACCCACAGGGCCTCAGTCATGGAGACAGAGAGTGGGAGATCCATTTAACACCGGGAAGCAGATGCCAGAACTATTCTGCTGCTCTCTTTAACACACACACATACACACACACACACACACCTACACACACACACACGTGGATTGACAGACATTGTGAATGAATATGGAAATGTTGTAAATGTGAATACACTAACCAGCTTATTGGTCCTTCTTCTTCTTCTTAGGTTATAGCCGCTGGTCTGTGTGTGTGTGTGTGTGTGTGTGTGTGTGTGTGTGTTGTGTGTGTGTGTGTGTGTGTGTGTGTGTGTGTGTGTGTGTGTGTGTGTGTGTGTGTGTGTGTGTGTGTTGTGTGTGGGCAGTTAGTTGTAAAGTGGCTTTACTGCTGCCATAATACCATCACCACCACCCACTTCTTTCTTTCTTTCTTTCTTTCTTTCTTTCCTTCCTTCTTATCATGCCTGTTTCTTTTCTTTTTAATTCATTCTTTCATTAATTATCTTTCTCTTTCTGTCTTTGACCCTTAATTCTTCATTCTTTGATTCTTCAAATCACTTTCATTTGTTTCTTTCTTTCCTTCTTTCTCTCTTACTTTGTTTCTTTAGAATTTTTCTCGTCTACTTAATTTCTTTATTTCCTAATCCTTTGATGCTTTCTTTCGTTTCTTTTTATCTTTTTATTTCATTTATGAATTCATTATTTTTTACTCATCTCCATTGTTTCTCTTCCCTTTGATTTTCTTCATTCCTAGATTATTTTCTGTTTCTTTGATTCACTTTCAGTTTGTTTTCATTTAGTTTTTCTCATCCTGTCTCCATCCTGTTCTGTTCTTTCTTTCTTTCTTTCTTTCTTTCTTTCTTTCTTCCTATCATCCTCTCTTTCTATGCACACTCTCCTCCACCAGCCTCATCTAACAACATATAATAAATCACTGAAAGAACTAAATCTCTTCCTCCTTCTATCCCAAACTCTCACATACACTAACTGTTTTTTAAATCTACATATTAGGAAACAGCCTTTATATCATATTATTCAGAATAATTGTTCATACACTGTGAAATATTTGTTTGGACTTCTGTTTTAATGGCTGGGAATGCAGAAAATGAAGGTAAATGTCTCATAGAGTTTGGTCATACAGTCATTTAGTCAGTTCATGTTATAAATTAGTTTATTAATTAGTACAGGAAGGGTTTCGCACCAAAATGAAGAAACCAATAAGTTGAGTGATGAGTGTTTTCCTTAGTAAGTTCAGTGTATTCTTTTAAAGGATAGAATCTATCTGTCTGTCTATCTTTATCTCAGCACCACTTCTCTTTCTTTCTCTCCCTCCTTCCTTCCTTCCTTCCTTCCTTCCTTCCTTCCCTCCCTCCGTCCTTCCTCACAGTTTTGGTGTCATCTTAACACCTCCGGCCTTCTTGTGTGTTTCCTGAAGCCAAGATATCAGGATGCTGTTCACCTCCGCTGGCCTGGAGCGCACGCACACACACACACACACACACACACACACACACACAGTTTAGTCCCAAAATCCATATCAAAGGATTCACAGACGGCAGCTATTGTGTATAATTGTGTCTGATTGCTAATGAGGGCTCATAGACAGCAGGCACAGCTACACACACACACACACACACACACACATACCTCTCCATCTGAGTCCAGTGCCCACACTCCTCGATGTGTGCTTTAGTCAGGTTCGGGATCTGCAATTAAGGCAGAGAGACTTCAGATTAATTGAGTATAATCACACTGTATGCAGAGTGTAAGTAGACTTTCATAAAATGTAGATTAAGTGCAGACAAAGTTTACTGTTTGATTGTCATACTGGGTGTCATGTCACATAGCCACGCCTCCATCTCAATCATAAAGAGACTTTTTATTTTACAATATATTTAATGATTTTTCATTAAACAACTGAATAAGTATAACACACACGTAATAAGAAATACCGTAAATCCTCTAATAGTGGCCTGTAGTCAATTAAAAGCCGGGTCTCCGATAATGGCCGGGGCCGTGGTCGACACGAACAAATAAAGGCCGACCTCAAATACAGGCCGGGAAAAAAACAAAGGAAACAAGACTAGCCCTCGGCGTGTCGAATCCTCCAACAGCGATATGATATAACTGTATAGATTCTATTCTTAGCTTCAGTTAGCTTCAGCTTACATGCAAACAACGGTGGATACCGGTAAACTCCTGGTGCCTGTTTGTAACTGTAGTTTGTAGTAACGTACAAGTGCCACAAGACGGCTCAGCCGGCGGAAGTCTCTGGAGCATGCCGTCGTCGATTACCGTAATTATCGTAATGCATTGCAGTAACAAAAAAAAGTCTACCTAACGAACCCCAACAGAAGCAGATCAGAAAACAAGGAGGCTTCGTACTAAAATATGAGCAAATATACTTATCAAACAGAGGGAATTAGAAATAAAGGCCTGTCTCTAATATAAGCCTGCTTCCAATAAAGGCCTGGTACCCTCTGCAGTTGAGGTAAATAAAGGCCCGGGCCAATATTAGAGGAATTACGGTAGCACAGTAGGAAATCTATTTGGCATGAGGCAATGACTCAAAATCTTGAAATAACAGTTTGTTAATCATGTTCAAATAATAGCTATATATATAAAAAGGCAAATTCAAGTAGAATAACACAGTTAGTCTGTTTGGTTTGAGATATTGATAAGGCAGCAGTGATTGGCTCTGAGTTTAAAATATGATTCTGGCACTTCTTAGTTTGTTTTTCTGCAGTCTCCACTGTTAGCTTACTAACTTCACTGAGTAAATTCAAATTAATGTTCAAACTCTTTGGGTGAATTAAACGAGCGAGATATATAAACTGATGAAAATTTAGTGAGGATAACAGCCGCTGCACATCGTTTTTCTTTTCTTTTTCTTTTTATTTTCTTACAACATCGTCCATGCCCTGGCAGAGGATCGGCGCCAGCACAGGGTCCTTCCCAGCAGTCACCATCAGCGCTGGCATCAGCAGCTAACACACACACACACACACACACGTACGCATATAAACACACAGGCAAACGAAGAACAAAAGCTGTCTGACAAAAAAACCCTCAGTAATAGCTTTTTGCATCTTTTTGTGGTAAAGCAGTTAAACCTGTAGTCAAACTTGAAACTTGCAAAACTACAGTTGTGAATCATCAATATAGATGTGTATTGAATTAAAAAAAAACCTATAGGCTATGTGTAAACACACTATTTATGTGGCACAATATATGAAGTACTGTTCAGGGAAGTGTTTGGGGGTAATGCTACGATTTGTTTCCATACCAATCACTCCAAGACAAATCCCTGTACATTTGAAGAGTTTTATTCCAAAAAGCGATATACAACTGTTTAAAGTTCATGTTTAATATCTCTAATAGTGAGGAACCAGTCTGTAAAAGCACTTAAATTACATGCTCTCCTTTTGAAAGTACCATCGTTTTCTTTAATTTTGTGCCAGGAAATCGTTTCGTAAGAGTAGGTGTCACTTTTTTTTTCCAGATGATTCGGTATCTAATTTTGGAAATGTCACTATTTGGTAAATAAAATCAATCCCTTTTTAACTGGCAGCCTCCTGTTGTGTGTGTGTGTGTGTGTGTGTGTGTGTGTGTGTGTGTGTGTGTCATGACGAACCTTCCCAGTCGGACGGGAACACATCCACCTCCAGTTTGCGTCACCGTTGCGATACCAATTCAGCGGCCCTCTGTGGAACCAAACACAAGAGGAGTGTTTAGAGGTGTGTGTGTGAGTGTGTGTGTGTGTGTGTGTGTGTGTGTGTGTGTGACTAGTAAAGACCACTTTCTTCTCTTTTTTACCTGAAGCTTGTCTTTGTATTAGAGAGTACCGTTCTGTAACTGAATGGTCATTTATTGGCCTTTTTATGAAGAAATCGTATTTTAGCCAGTCAGCGTTGTTCACCTCTGATATGATGGATATGATGCAGTTTGATTGATTACATATTTATTGTAGAGTTGATCAATACTACAGTGGTTGTCTATGGGAAGCCCCTAACCTGCATTGAGTCTAACCCAATATGATCAGATTCCATATGAATGAATGTTTTTTTATTGTTGTTATTTGGGATTTCAATGAAGAGTTTTAGTGACCCATGATGGTCTAAATGATGTTTCAGAGGCTTTTCCACTGAATACACTGAATACTTGTCATTTTTTGTCATGAAAATGGTCAAATTTAAAAATACTGAATTGATATTGAACAAAATATCAGCTATCGGCAGCTGATACAATCCAAAAAAGAAAGTATGTGTGGGACCTGAAGCCTCTCTCTTTGTACTGGCTGACGTAGAACTGCAGGGCGGCTTCAGACAGCATGGGGCTCCTGGGGATCTCTTCAGGTAAACCCACAAACAGGCCGCCTGCAACACAACAACAACAACAACAACACAAACCTGCTCTGAAACAAACAGCCTAAAAAGACAAACCAAACCGCTAGCATTATCCTCCCATCCCAGCTATTATTACCCTCCCATCAAATCAAACTGCCTTTCTCTCCCTAACTGATCTCCCATCGTTTTACACTTTTGAATGGTCCCTCCCCGCGTTATGTCCCGCCCCTACATCCTGTTTCAACAGGAAATGCATCACATTAAGGAAGTAAGATGCTCTCAAAATGCAGTTTATCAGCCTGTTGCCTACAGATGAAACACTTCTGATCAGAAGCATTACAGTCTCACCTCTAGCACAGACTCCAGCGGTGCTGATAGAAGGACGTCCCACCTGAGGAGAACACACATAATCACAGTGTTTATTACAAGTAAGAAGGTGTGTGTGTGTGTTGTGTGTGTGTGTGTGTGTGTGTGTGTGTGTGTGTGTGTGTGTGTGTGTGTGTGTGAGAGAGAGAGAGAGAGAGAAAGAGAGAGTTTTGAATGTGATTTCCACCTATATAGACCTGATACTAATTGCTCTTCATGAGAATGAGAGTGCTATCATGTAGTGTGTGTGTGTGTGTGTGTGTGTGTGTGTGTGTGTGTGTGTGTGTGTGTGTGTGTGTGTGTCTACTCACCGTGTCTCCACTGCCAAAGAAGAAGATCTTGAATGTTCTCTCCAAGTCCTTCTCCAGTTCCGCCTCTGCTACACCCTGCAACACACACACACACACACACACACACACACACACACATACATACACATGTTTGATTATGGAATATATATGACCTCCACAGAGATATAGGGAGGGGATTATGGGAGAGAAAACTACAGCCAGCTGAAAATTTACTGGGAAGTGGTTTAGATGTTTCTGCTGAGGAACTGAAGAACCAAAAGACATGAAAACACACATCTAATATCTGTACTGGACCTGTCTGTGTAATGTCTGTAGCAGTCAGTATGGATTACACTCCTGACAGCAGCCTGTCTGTTGCTCTGGATTTCTTTGCAATATGCACACACTAGGGCTGAACGATTTTGAAAAAATATCTAATTGCGATTATTTTGACTGATATTGCAATTGCGATATGATTTGAGATATTAGAGGGAATGATAATTTTTACGTCATTATTCTCATTTTCATTGAAAAACGTATTAAAATGATTATGGTGTGATTTTTGCGGGGATCTGTACCAAACAAAGATGTTTTCTTAAGTCTGGCTCAGGCTGCCATTGAAAGTTCATAGAGAGAGAGAGGCGCGGTGTTCGATCAGAGAACTGACACCAAACAAAAATATAAAACAAACAATATGGTAAAAATCTCAACATTGAAGTTTGGAAGATAGACTGGTCGAGGACAGACGGCAATGCGAATTTATTCTGAAGTAAAATGAAATGAAATTGCCCTCGGAAAACGACCAAAATGACCAAAGTGTTTCCCAGCATGCTGCTCACAGACTTACAGGCTTTTGGAAGTAGATCTGGTAGTCGAATATGGGAAGAGCCTTCAGCTTCTCCTCAGGCGGAACAGAGGGATCCACAGGGAACAGAGGAGTGTTCAGAGACGCCACCGCCCTGCACACACACACACACACACACACACACACACACACACACACACACAGTTTTTCATTTGTTTCCGTTTTCCCACTGATGGACATGCAGTTTGGAAATGTGTGTGTTTTTGTGTGTTGTTTACATGTGTGTGAATTTATATGAGTGTATGCATATGAAGGTGTGTATGTGTGTGTGTGTGTGTGTGTGTGTGTGAGTGTGTGAGTGTGTGTGTGTGTGTGTCCACCTGACTCTCTCAGGGTGATACTGAGCCATGGTCCAGACCAGGAAGCCGCCCCAGTCGTGACCGATCAGAGTGACCTGAGGTATAGACTGGAGAGAGAGAGAGAGAGAGAGAGAGAGAGAGAGAGAGAGAGAGAGAGAGAGAGAGAGAAGGGATGGTAAGAGAGAAAGACAGATGCAGCTTTCCCAAAGTTAAAGAAAAGATGAAAACCTTTAGGTGAGGACAGCCATACAATTGATCTTGCTGCAAATCGTAGGCCTTTATTTATGTTACAGTTTCCAGACTAAGACAATCAAAAATGAATATTGACCGATCAGACAGAAAACTGCTGGACAAACCTCCTGTAATCCCTGAGAGCTTCTGTTTTACAGTTTGTGTGTGATTCTTTATTTTGATTAAGGTAAGCTAAGTGTTGTGTACATGTATGAACTGGCAACTTGTATGAATCTGTACAGTTTACATTAGTGTGCTTACAAGGTGAGCGCACTACTATTGTTACTCATACTTATTACCTTAGCACCTTCGTATCACCTGGCAACCACCAAGTAATACCCTAGCAACCACTAGTAATGACCTAGCAACCACTAGTAATGACCTGGCAACCACCTAGTAACACTCTAGCAACCACTAGTAATCACCTAGCAACCACTAGTAATCACCTAGCAACCACCAAGTAATACCCTAGCAACCACTAGTAATCACCTAGCAACCACCTAGTAATGACCTAGCAACCACTAGTAATCACCTAGCAACCACCAAGTAATACCCTAGCAACCACTAATAATGACCTGGCATCCACCTAGTAACACCCTAGCAACCACTAGTAATGACCTAGCAACCACCTAGTAACACCCTAGCAACCACTAGTAATGGCCTAGCAACCACTAGTAATGACCTAGCAACCACTAGTAATCACCTAGCAACCACCTAGTAACACCCTAGCAACCACTAGTAATCACCTAGCAACCACCTAGTAATGACCTAGCAACCACTAGTAATCACCTAGCAACCACCAAGTAATACCCTAGCAACCACTAGTAACACCCTTGCAATCACTAGTAATGGCCTAGCAACCACTAGTAATCACCTAGCAACCACCTAGTAACACCCTAGCAACCACTAGTAATGACCTGGCAACCACTTAGTAACACCCTAGCAAGCACTAGGAGCCAAAGAGACTGTCACTAATCTAGTTCTTATTAATATTCATGAGCGCTCTAGAAACACAGCTGTATTTTTCATGCTTATAAAGCCATTCAGATTCTGACAGAGGGAGAGAAAGATAGTAGTTTTGAGCATCAGTCTTACTCACCATTTTGTCCATGAAGGTGATTAAGTCCTGGAACAGACAAGGAAGGATTTAAATATGTTAGATTCACCACAGATAGAAAATGATTGTGTGCGTACATGAGGGGAATGTGGCTTTTGAGACTTTGTGTGTAACCCAGTCTGGTCTCATGACATTTCGTGAAATGAGCAAAATGTCTTAAAATGCAAATACATGCTCCGTGCACAAAAAGTGAGAGAAATGCGTTTCCCCAGCAGGAAAGGATTAGGAGGAGACATGACTAGAAACAGGAAGTAGTTTGACGGTGGAAAGTAAAGGTGTGGAGGGGGAGATTCAATTCCCAACTCATGACAATACGTTTTCTAATTAATTTTTGAGCGAAAGTCTTTCTTATTTAACCATGACCAAAACCTTTCCCTTGCATTTCAGAGTTTTTGCTCATTTCAGGGCACTGTGTGATGCGGTGTCGGTGCGGCTCGTACCTGGCACATCTGCTCCTGTGAGTATTCCTTTATTTCTGTAAAAGAAAAAGGAGACGAAATACAGTCAACTGCTCTAACTAAAACACAAAGCGTGAAATGAACCTTTAACGCTGTGTGTGTGGTTCAGGACGGAGAATACAGGCTGCTCTCGCATGGTAACATCCCAAAACGCAGAGACAATTACAACACACACACACACACTCGTATTCCATGTTTGTGGGAGGTGTATTCCGTGTAATATCCAAAATTTGAAATTCAAATCAAATTCAAAACAAATTCAAATCAGAATATGTTTCTTGGCTCCTACGTGTCGTTCAGTTATACTGTGGTTTTCTCTGTTAAAACTGTAAACAGACGAGCCTGGAGGGAAAACAAGCGGTGTGTGTGTGCTGCATGCAAAATGGCCTTTTGTGCAGGAAATGAGAAGTAAGGACGTCCAAAGAGTGTGAGTCCATCAGTGTGAGTCCGTTACATCTAGTGTTGAGTCTTTAAAATTGACGACACGATTCAAAAAACTTTTTTAAATCAGATTAAAATGATCTTTCCTTTTTCAAATTATTTCAAGATACTGTTACTTGAAAGCAAGTGAAACTACACTGCAAACAAGTGAAATGATCTCATTTGGCAATTTTTTTCCATTTGCTTCCAAATCAGATTTTATGACTCAATACTTGATTAAATGACTTGTTAGACATTTCTTGCAGGGTGATAAGTCTTTATGGGAATCTGTCCCTGATAACCTACATTACCTGTGCAGTGAAAAGTGATGATAAGCAACCATATATGCACACTGCAAAAAATGACCAGTGATTTTTTCTTGTATACAGACTTATTAAGCTAATTTCAGAATATTTTTAGTTAAAGTATCTTGTTTGAAGACAGTTTCACTCGTAGTAACTTTGTCTTGAAACAAGTTACATTATCATGGAAAATATTTTGAAACCAGTAAAATTATCTGCCAGTGTGGTGTAATAAAACAAAATCAAAATATTCTGAATTAAGCTTTGTAAAATCACTGCACCAAGACATGAGTCTGACATAAGAATGAGTGCACACACACACACACACACACACACACACACCTGTGGGAGCTGAGGACTCTCCGTATCCTTTCATGTCCAGAGCCAAAACCCTGAAACCTGCTGCTGCCAAGGCCGGGATCTGCAAAACAAGAGGGAGGTGTGTGTGTGTGTGTGTGTGTGTGTGTGTTGCATGTTAACCTTTGAACTTGCACGTTTTTAATATTTACATACAGTACACTGAACATTGTATCGTCTGTCTGTTGTGTTTAAATTAAATCTTTCATCTGTACTGAAATGAATAATGGCGAGTTTGAACTTGAACAATGTGTGTGTGTGTGTGTGTGTGTGTGTGTGTGTGTGTGTGTGTGTGTACCTGGTACCTCCAGGAATACCAGCTCTCTGGGAAGCCATGACACAACAAGACTGGAGGACCTGAGCCAAGTTCAACATAATGAGTCTGCACACCAGGCTGGGAGAGAGAGAGAGAGAGGGAGAGAGAGAGAGAGAGAGAGAGAGAGAGAGAGAGAGAGAGAGAGAGAGAGAGAGAGAGAGAGAGAGAGAGAGAAACAAGCAGTGAACACCCAAAAATGCACCGCTGCCACCCATGTCACTTTAAAAGTTATGCAGTTGCAGGTTTTATATGATGGGAGGGGCGGAGGCAGAGGGGGGTGTTTAAAAATCTGTGATGGTTTTATTGGTTGGAATTTTTATATTGCCTACTGGTACAACATGAAGTAACTAAAAATACACTTCCTGTTTCCCAGGACGTGAAAGTGATGGGATGTTGATATAAAATTACAATAAAGTAAAGATTTGTACATGTTTTGGCATTTATTGTAAAAAAGAAAGTGTACATTTTGATATGGAGAAACAAGGTGAAAAAATGACATTTTTCATTTCATTGTGACTTTAACCTGCTTCTTCTTCTTCTTCTTCTTCTTCTTCTTCTTCTTCTTCTTCTTCTTCTTCTTCTTCTTCTTCTTCTTCTTCGTACTAGTAGTAGTGGTAGTATTATTACCAATAATCATTACCTCCACCAGGGCAGTAATACACAAAACTTGGCATGAAGGCTAATAATGATGATATCTACAGCAGATTAGTCGCCCTTAATCGCTGGCTGGCCAAGTACTGTGAGCAACAGGGTTTTATGTTTTTAGATAACTGGCCCTCCTTCTGGGGTAAACCTGGCATGCTTAAGACAGATGGCATACACCCTACTGGGTTGGGTGCCCACATTTTGTCTAGGAACATGGACAGGTGCTTGAGACAGGCATGACACACTCCCCTAAGGCATGCTGGGTCGCAGGTTGTTAGACAGCCTGCCAGGACTTCACCTAGTGCGGGTTTGGAGTCTGATAGCTCAGATAGCTTAGTGTATCCAATCTTGACTGTGTCCCGCCCTCGCCGTGGCACCTTTTGCCATCGCAGAGACAAACATTCTCAGCATAACCTTATTCATATCGACCCTTCTGGCAGCAGCATTGACTCTACAACAAACTGTATTACGTACTCGCAAATCAAACCTTAATACACGCTTTTGTTTCATCAAGACTCGATTATTGTAATGTCTTACTCTCTGGCCTACCTAACTGCAGTATTAAAAAACTACAACTGGTGCAAAATGCTGCTGCCAGAATACTAACCAGAACTAGAAAATTTGACCACATTACTCCTATCCTAACCTCCCTTCACTGGCTCCCAATTCAAGCCAGATCTGACTTTAAGATGCTTCTGTTAGCTTATAAATCGTTGCATGGGCTTGCACCATCATATCTATCCGACCTCATCATCCCTTATATTCCCCCTCGTGCCCTCCGATCGCAGGACGCTGGCTACCTTACTGTCCATAGAATCAAGAAAAAATCAGCAGGCAGTAGAGCTCCCTATCTCCGGAACCAGCTACCTCTTACAGTCAGGGAAGCTAATTCTGTCGAAATCTTCAAATCTAGACTCAAAACCTATCTTTTCTCGCAGTCATACGACCTACCTTAGCACCGTTGGCCTGGGCTCGACACAGTCTATTCTCTTACCCTAGCTTAGACAGTATTTATAAGGAAATTTGCCGTTGGGAACATAGCATAGGGCTGCCTCCTGGTTACACTGTGTCTAATCACTTCCTATCTGCTGTCTGTATGAGCGTGTCTGTGCCCAAATACGTCTGGGTCTTGTGCTGCTTCTGCACAGCTCTGTGTGTGTGTGTGTGTGTGTGTGTGTGTGTGTGTGCGGCTGGTTTCTCCACCCTTTCTCAGATTCCTCAGACCCTGATGGTCTTCGGTGCTGGCCTTAGTCCCATCCCTGCTGCCGCTCCCTCCCATCGTGTCTCTGACCCTGTGTGTTCTGTGTGCAGCTGTTTTTCTCCCCTTCGTCTGTACGTGTGTGTGTGTCTGGGTGTGTTGTGTGTGTGTGTGTGTACGCTGCTTCCTCTCTCTCCTCTTCTCTGACTCCAGGTCAGTGTTCTACCTGGCGGTGACGGGTGCTGCCCTGGCTCTTCGTCGTCAGTGCTGGCCTCGCTCTTCCTTTCCGCTGGTCCCACCTGGACGCTGAATTACGACTGTTGCCCTCGCTCCTTTAGTGCCGGCCTCAGCCCCCTCTCATCGCCGCATGCTGCTTCTCCACCTTTTTGTCTCTCTCTTGTTTTCTTCTGTCATCATTGTTGCCCATGACTCTGTCAATGTTTTGCCCGGCACCTATTGCACGCTAAGCCGTCCCGGGGGGGGATCCCTATCTGCCTCAGCCCGCCCAAGGTTTCTTTCTCAAGGTTTTTCCTGGGAGTTTTTCCTTGTGTGCATTAGGGTCTAAGGCTGGGGTGCCGGGTAGGTTAGACTGTAGAATAGGCAGATTGTTTGTCTTGCTAAATCTGCTCCTGCCTACTTTGTGTTTTTCGCTATGTTTGTCCTACATAATTTTGTTCACCACTGATTGTGTTTAGTTAGATCTAGCTAGACACATTCTCTGTAAAGTCCTCTGAGACATGCTTGTGATAAAGGGCTAAACTTGAGATGACTTGACTGAAGGCTGGTTGTGGGCCAAGGAAGAACTGATTCACTTTTCATGTGAATTGGGGGCGTGGTGGTGGGCATGGCATCACCAAAAGGTGCATAACTTCCTTGCGGGGTGTTGTCAGACATGGAGGAGGTCTGTGCTCTACTGAGCACATTTTCTAGTTTATTTATGCAGTAGAAATCAATAGAAATCGTTACCTTGATGGTGACATATCCATGTGACACCTCATCACTGCTGCAGGACGGAGGGAAGCTCTCTGCTGTTACAGCCTGGAACACACACACACACACACACACACACACACACACACACAGTTGACAACCAGTTTGACCTAATTCAGTTGCGGTGACTCTTTTTTGTTGACTGTTCTTTCCCCTGCAGCAGAGACAGCAGCAGCTCAAAGTGCAGCAGAGTCTCATCACTCTGCAACACAAAGTCTGACAACAACTTACCAGCTGTTTAATCAACTGGATAACTGAGGAGGTTTTTTGTGTACTTGTACTTTTTGGAGTAGTTAGTCATTTTAGTTTTTAGTTTGTGAATGGACAATCAGCAGAGAAGAGTCATTTGGTTTTACTGCATTTGGTTTTATGCACTTTTTTATTTTATAATTTATTTTTCCTGTCCTCTTCCTTTTTGCATCACAAGGGAAAGATCACACAATGTTCTCCCGACTCAGGAAATTTTACTACATTCTGAATGAGCCACTGTTTGCTTTTGCTCGGCTCGGTTTTTACAGCAGTAATTTTACTTCTACTTCAGTAAAGTTTCATCAAAGTGACAGTACTTTATTACTTTATTTATTATTTAGTACTATATTTTAGCAGGATGTTTCAGTGCTCTCTCCACCCCAGCTGGAGGGTTAAGTGCCTTGCTCAAGGGCGGGAAGATCGTGTCTCATTCAAATTTCCCCGTCCCGACCCGTTCCCGTTCTCCGGACCGGCCCGTACCTGAACTCCGGTAAAGTCGGCCAGTTTGTTGAGAGCGTCGGTCAGATCTTCCACCAGGATGGCCTTCATCCCCGCCGCCTCTGCCGCCTTCACTCCCTCCTCCTCCACATCCAACCACACGGCCTGGAACAAGACTGACAGGTCAAACAGCCGCTCACACAGCCTGAGACGCAAAGCCACAGGTCGACTGGCCGATCACAGATGCTCGCAAACGCAAGAAGATTGATTGGATGTTGTCGGTTTGTTTTTATCGTCTCTTTAAATCAGTAACTGCTCGGCCCCACTGATGAAACACTGTCACCCCACTGCTGGCTTTGTTTACATACTGATTTATTTAGATTCATGATATGCTTTCTAATGTCAAATTGATTGGCGGAGCTTGAGACTGGGACAAAACCAGCCCGAATATCCCCTTTTGAAAGTATGGGTAAATCATTTTCAGCAAATTCCTAAGCATTTCTACACACATTTTTACACATTTCCTCTTCTCTCTCTCTCTCTCTCTTCTCTCTCTCCCTCTTCTCTCTCCCTCTCTTTTTTTTCATATAGAGTTATTCTGGTTAAACCTCTTGTCTGCAGCATATTCATTTTTCACAAAAAGATCGACGTGTTTTCATTATAATTTCCTTGGATCTCTCTCTCTCTTTGAATCTTTGTTCCTTCCACTAATACTGGTCTGCGTTCTGATTTATGTCCAAGATATCTCTCTCAGTCCTCAGCCATCAGAGTCAATTCGACACTTTTGGTAGATTTGAACAGCCGCCCCAGAACCATATCAGCTCATAACTGTCACTGAGAAATCACCGCTTACTAACAATGGGAGATTTGTTTTGTAGAAGAAGTGATTTTGTAAGAGAATGGGTCACTTTGTTCAGACGATGGTTGTCTCATTTTGGAAGGAAACCCTTTAGTTCCTGGTGTTCAACATGTTCTGTGGGATCCTGATTTGTCCTTTTACACAATTTACAGGAATAAAACATCTTTGTTCTGCTGCTGTTCCACTGTAACACCAGCTCTCTCTCTCTCTCTCTCTCTCTCTCTCTCTCTCTCTCTCTGACTCACGTACACACACAAAAATAAAAACACAGATAAAAGATAAAAATTTGGATATGATATGTGTCTTCTTCCTTATTAAAGGTTTCATTTCCCTGCAGGCGGGTCAGCGGTCACGCTGCTGGACGGACTGTCAGGCAGAAAACAATAGCATCCATTATTCTGCAAATCAACTGCAGCCTGCGAGGCCAGCAGGGCGTCACTGCTCAGCACTTTGGTATTTCACTCCAAAATGAGAGAAAAAGTGACAGCTACTCTCCACAGAGTGACTGAGAACACTAAATCTAAACAAATGATAGTAGATTTTAAAGGATTAAAGGCAATGTAAGTCCTTCGTTGACAAAGTGATGATTTTTGACGCTTTGAAATTCAGGTGAAGAAGATCGTTTTTCTAGAATTTACAAAACAGTCGCCACAGCTACATGTATTGCAGGTTCAAGTCAAGAAGATTTACTGTCATTCAACCATACACAGATATACAGTGCACAGTATGTAGAGGAATTAAATTACGTTCCTTCAGTGCAACAAGACAATACAATGCACAAGACTGCAATACACTACACTACATTTCTCTTTATTGTGTGTTATTGGATCTGTTGCATCTATACAGTATCTGAAAGTGAAAAACAAATGATATACCCTAAAAGCTGAGTTTGTGCTGAAAAAAATGACACCAAGCACTTGGGTTAAAAAAAAAAATTTAAGGTGGTAAAATAGAGCACAAAAATGGCTCGGACTTCTGAGGGTTAAACTACATTTAAACTACATGTAGACTACATTTAGTGCAGTTAGACATGACAGTGTAAACACAATAAATACAATATAATAAGTTCTCAAAGTGTGTCATAAAAAAATGCAATAAAAAATTGCTGCTTCACTTTATGTGGAAATAATTGCCAACATTTCACATTTCACATTTCACGGTCACAAGATATTTATCAGCGTCCTGATAAAGGTATGAAAGACAGTTTTTCCAAAATCGATAAGAATCATCTCTGTATGTCTAAACTACATTTAAATAAATTACTAAAAATCTAATTTTACACAATTCAGTTGACGTCCAATTCATTAAACACCTCAACAAGAGAGGAAAAGCTTATAGTGATATTCATATCTATTTTTTTACTTTATCTACATCCATATTATAGCCTACTCCTTAATAAAGTCGGGTAATATATCATATTCAGACAGTCAGCTGACATCTGTGCCAGGCTTTACTGATATCTATCATGTAACATAATGGAATTGATTATAGCATTATATGGGATCATTAACACTGATAATAATATTACTGTGGTGAAACAGTGCTGAGAGCAGCAGATGGTGGCTAAGGTCACCTTCAGTGTGTGTGTGTGTGTGTGTGTGTGTGTGTGTGTGTGTGTGTGTACCTGCGGCGGTGCGACCCCCAGGCGCTGCAGAGCGGAGGTGAACATGGCGGGCTCGGGGACCCTGTGGCCCGAGCGACAGGACTGCAGGACCAGGTCAAAATGGCCGCCGAGCAGCGAGAGAAGGCGGGCCCGACCGTCTCCAGTAGCAGTGTCATCTACCCACTGATTGGCCAGGACAGCTGTCAGTAACCCTGATGGGGAGGGAAGGGGAGGTGGTGAGGTGAGACTGCGGTCAGAATCATAAACATGAAAAAGTTATTTTGTGATGAAGTGTTGTAATTTACTTTTTTGGTGAACCCACTTTCCCTCAACCTGCCTCGTCTACTTCTGCTGCAGTTAGTGATTTCCTACATTTCCCAGAATGCCTTTCAACAACTTCCAGAGAATGGGTGTGGAACGTTTAGACTCATAAATAGCTTGAAAGTGGGATAATTCAGCTGTGGGTTATACATGTCTATGATGCCAGTCGCACCCCTTCCTCAAACCCCAACCTGTCTCTCTGCTGCAGTGCATTCTGGTCTCTCTCCTGCTCCTGTGGGTGGAGAAACTGGTCTCTCTCCTGCTCCTGTGGGTGGAGAAACTGGTCTCTCTCCTCTTCTACGATGGATTTCTCCCTGTATGATTGTTGAATGTCTCTCGGTGCAAAATGGCGGCTCTAGAAAGAAGCCCTCGCTCTTTGATTCTGAGGGACTGACACCAAAACCTGACGTTTACCGCTGATGTTTTACATCCTGAAACATTTTCTGACATCAAACTCCATTGGAGCTGCTGGAAATATCTGGAGGTGACGTCACCTCGTCTACGATTGGCCAGTTATCCACCAAGAAGAAAAATACACCAAACAACCAAATGGATCCAGAAATGCAACGTACATCACCAACAGCTGTTTTTTTTAACAGTGTTCAGGTTGGATTTTACCTTTAACACCAAGTTTTTGGGAGTGTGTGTGTGTGTGTGTGTGTGTGTGTGTGTGTGTGTGTGTGTGTGTGTGAATGTACCATTGCAGCGTAGAGCGGCAGCAGTCTTCAGAACAGCTGATTGGACGTCCGTCGTGTCTCTCAGCTCCTCCAGCAAGCCTCCGACTGACCAATCAGGCGGCAGAGTCGCTCCTTGGGCCTGGGCTTCCTTCACACACTCCGCCTCAAACTCTGGGATCATCTACACACACACACACACACACACACACACACACACCGAAAAGTTTGCAGTTGTAGTGAATCATCCCACTATAGAAGACAACTGAGGCGTGAAGGTTGGTTCTTCTCCTATTAAGCGTGAAAAAAAAAAAAAAAATGGCTGATGACTCTGCAAAGTTTCCCCACAATCATCTAAAACAGCGGGCGGAAAATTTATATGCAAAGAAGTCGATTCATCTTTGAGTCGGGATTGGATGACAGTGGGTACAGAGGACAGAGGAGTAATAAAATAAAATGGTGGATCATGCTAACAGGAGATAATTCTCCCACCTGGGACAGCGTCAGCTCGCCCCGCTCCGCCCGCCTCACAGCGCTGCTCCTCTGGGACGCCAGGCTGCACAGGAAACCTCTGAAACAGCACAAAGTCGACTTCAGAGGGAGGATCACATGAACATGAAACGATATATGCACACTTACATTCACTTTGCATGCATAGGCCATAAAAAACAACTATAGTAATCCAATAATACATTTTAGAAAGATACTATGCAAAAATCACAGCAAACAACAAGATGCACTTAAGTACTATAAACTCTCTTTTGAGTGCCACAGAAATACTTTAAGTCCCTACAGGAATATTATAGGAATACAACAGAGTGTGTTTTGTTAGGGTAATATTATTCAGGGAATATGGAAACGATGTTGACCGCATCATTAGCCTAATATCGTTCCTGCAGGTTATTGATTATGCAACTAGATAACCAGGCCAAGTCATCAGTGCTGCAGGAAAAAAACATAAACCTGATCCACAAGCCATGAAGTCCTGGGATTCTCAAATAATTATGTAACTTAACAGACACTTTCTTTGTTTCACTGTGTGTATGAGGGGGGATTGCTGCCACAAAGAAGGAGGAGGAGGAGGAGAAGGAGGAGGAGAAGGAGGAGGCAAAGCGCTGTCAACAATGTTGCAACGATTTTGAATGGATTTAATAGGATACACACTCACTTTGACTGAGGCTTATGTGTGAGAGCTGCTGTTGCTGTTAATCATCGTCGCTATTAAGCAATGAAGTTGTTTCGTTACTTCCCTCTTTTTCAATATAAACTTGACCGGACCACTTGGAGTCATATCCTAAATTCGACAATTTTATTTACCCTCTTTTATTTCCTGTCCTCTCGTTACTCACAGGGACATATTTCATGGCAGCCTATCCAAATTAATGTAGCCTAACTGGAAATAACTGCAATTTTATTTTTCTTTCTTTTTTGTATCACTTGCTTTCCAAACCAATTCATAGCAATGTGCATTATCTTTTTCAAAATGACAAGTTGTGTAATCATCTAATGTAGATTTACTATGGTCTTACTATAGTTTTACTATATAGTCTTGCTAAGCTAGTAGTTTAGTTTCCATGACAATGACAGTGATGACAAAGGGCGCGGCCTCAACTGCATTTTGTGCTGATAGTATGAAAAAGCAGATCGCATGATGCACACTTGGTTTCCTCATCACTGTGACATTCTGTTCAGCTGGCGATGACATGCAGCATTTTGTTTACATTATAAAATAGACATAGGTTGCAGAAATGAACAATAGATTTAAAAAAAAAAAGAAAAGAAAAAGAAAACGCTAGGACAGTGGTGAATGCAACCAACATGCATGTAATCTAATCTAAAAACTGTGGTCCATGACACCTGCGTTTCTCTAAAAGATGTTTTTTAGAGAATTTTTTTTTACTTTAGAAAGTGCTCTGATCTAAAGCAGCCACTTTTAATGGACACTACCCATTGATTTATAAGTAAAAAAGGCAATAACAGTTTGAAAAATACAGAAGTGTGAACACGGCCTTAATTCCCATGCAGGATGATGCTGCTGCTTGTTCTAGCATCTTAGTTTTCTCGAGGACGCTGCTTCACCTCCGTCTTTTGCTTTTCTGTGGCATTAATCACCCCCCATACACAAGCCCTGCGATTCACTCACACACTGCAAAAATACCAAGTAGTTTGAACAATGCTTGATTGACAAGTGATCTCTGCAGAAGCACCACAGCAATGAGACAACAACAAAATAAAAATAGGATCTCATAGGTTACTTTCAGGATTATATAATTTACTGACTTTTATTTCACGCAAGGGGAATTGCCTCAACTATGTTTATTGTTTCAAGATTTAATTCCTTGTTTTTATTTTTGAAAACAGACATATTGGCATGAATAGGTTGAAATATACTGAAATTATCTGCCAGTGCAGTAAGATACTTTGTATAAAAGCAGGGTAAACACATCTGGATACAAACTAAAATGACTCGTCATTTTTTTTACACTGCAGTGAAGCTGTGTGAGCGCTGTCTCCCTACCGTGGAAGTTCATTCAACTCTTCAAACTTGTGGAAAACAGCAGCAGGACGGGAGGCGACAGCAACTCCCCACAAGTTGAACAGGACTGCTTTCTTCTCCGCCATGTCGTCGTATATTTTAGTTTTCTCTCTCTCTCTCTCTCTCTCTCTCTCTCTCTCTCTGTCTCTCTCTCTCTCTCTGATCTGCTGTATGAGGGGAAACTTTGCCCTCTGTCCGAGTTTCACGGCAGATCCGCCTCCCCGGTTTATAAGCTCACACACACTCATTAGCATGCAGCCCGTTTAAAGTTGACGCCTTTGGTCAACTGGAAAAACTCCAGCGTCTGCTTTTCATTATGCAAATGAGGAGTACATACACAAACACACACACACTACATAAACACCACTACACACATACACAGACCACACACACACACACACACACACACCGGGACACACTATATTTTTATTTGTAATGTAATTTGTAGGTAATTTTATTTTAATCTCTAATTTATAATTTTCTTTAATTTAGGCCTATTATAATTATTTTCTCTAAGTACAGTATAAAGTCTATTATCATTATTATTATTATTATTATTATTATTATACATACAGACTACTCAACACATACACACACACACACACACACACACACACACACACACACAGTGGAGGAAAGGTCAAGGAGGTCCGTGGGAGGACTGACACTTGGCACACACACACACACACACACAAAACCGCAGCAGAGTAGAGCAATGGTCAAAGTGAGGTGTGAATTACTCACATACCAGTTGAAGTGTGTGTGTGTGTGTGTGTGTGTGTGTGTGTGTGTATTAAAACAATGCTCCCAAACTGACTTGACAGAATGGAGGTGAATGAGAAACTTTTAATCTGCTGTTCAGATCCAGACTAATCAGCTGGGTTTGAATTTTAACAAGCAGCATGCAGATCGCCTCACATTACATTACATTACATTACATTACATACTACCTACAGTATATTTATGGGTCAGCAGCAGTCAAACATGCAGCTCCAATCCCATTTTGTCCCATATCCCATTTTCTTACTTTTTTGTTAAGTCTGAACGGCAGAAAACTGTGGAATCGGTTCTCTCCAGGTCTGAAACCACGTTCCCAGGTGGTTTGAAATGCAAATTCAAACTGGCTCTGAGCGTTTTTATGGTCACACTTTATTTGGATAGTCCAATGATGATATTTAACTTATTCTCAAGTGACTTTAAAGTGTCACCGAACAATCTATTGGGTTTCAGGTGATGCAGTAGTGTAAAAAGTAGTCTAAAGATAGGTTAGGAAATAATGTGTTAATTGTGTTTTAATTGTGTTTTACTGTGGGTTTTAGTCTCCAATATGTTCATTTTAGGTTTTTGAATATGTGATGTAATCAAGTGTATTAGAGACTGTTTGGAATATATCTAGAAACTCAACATATCAATAAATTAAACATTTTTCATTGCAGAGATAATGCATTTGCACGCATTTTAGAGCCATAAAATATTGAATGAATGTTATTTAAAAATATTCTAACATAACTTATTATTGCCTATTTTGGTCTTGAATAGACAGATAAATAGATAAGAACTTTATTAATCCCAGTGGAAAATTCAAATTGTCACAGCAGCAAGACACTTAAGAAACCATAGACAAAACAAAGCAAAAAGAGAATAAAAAAATTAAGAATAAACACCAAGGCAAAAATAAAACTATGTGTACAACATACATGTGCAAATGTAGCCCATGTGTGCAAAGCAGTTTGTACAGTATATGTGCAGATTGTTACATATGATACACGAGTGTGTGTACGAGTGCAAGAATAGAATAGGAATAAGGACTCGGTTTGCTCTGGTCTGGGTCTTGACTTGGTCTCAACCCCCTTTGGATCTGGTCTTGAAATTGACTTGGACTAGACTGAGTCGGTCTTGACTTCTGCCCTGCATAGAGTACAATGCAATGCAGGAAGAACATGCTCTTAGTCATGCATAAAATGGGACAAAAGACATCAGTACATAATAAACTCTCATGTATTCAGGGCAGTTAGTTCCTCATGAGTCAAACCTGAGATTCAAGTTTTCAGTGTTTGATTTTGTTCCTCCCCTAATCCTTCCTGCTTGGATCAAATCATCTATTCTCTCCTTGCCCAGTAACATTTACAGCTGAGTGAGCTGGTAGGGCTGAAGTGGGTAGAGACACTTGACATTAAAAATCAGCACTTTAATCTGCTGATTGGAACACTTGGTTTGAGTTTAGCGAGTCTGAGTTGAATGATATATTCACATCCGGTACAGAATATACAGAGGAGGAGCGGGGAGCGGCGTAATGTCTCGCAGCATCGCCCGACTTGAGCTGACAGACTCCAAGAGACTGTCGACCTTGGTTGAGGGTGTGTGTGTGTGTGTGTGTGTGTGTGTGTGTGCGTGTGTGTGCCTGGCCTTTGCAGCCAGTTACAATCTCACTCTGATCTCACTCTGGGTTCAGGGAGAGACAGAGAAAAAAATACATCAAATCTTTATGCCTTTTGAACTTGTCTTTATGGACCTTTTCCACGTGAAGGGAATATTAAAATGAGGCCTGATGGACTTCAATAGATGCTGGACCAGAGTGTGTGTGTGTGTGTGTGTGTGTGTGTGTGAGAGAGAGAGAGAGAGAGAGAGAGAGAGAGAGAGAGAGAGAGAGAGAGAGAAAGATAGATATCACTATGCATTTCTCTTCATTTCTACAACTGTCATCCATTCCAACGGTTCCCAACCTTTTGGGCTGGACCGCAACAGCGGGGCCAGCCCTATAAACCTGAATGTCTGTCACTCACTGACTGAGTGACTGACTGAGTGACTGACTGAGTGAGTGACTGAGTGAGTGACTGACTGAGTGAGTGACTGAGTGAGTGACTGACTGACTGAGTGATGAAGTTACACCATTGGTCGGCCGTGGCTCGTTTTCTCCGCCATCTTGTTTCTCCGCTGAGATCGGGAACCGGTTTCTCCCACACAGTAAGCAGGCTGACCAATATCATGCATGTAAGCTGAAGCTAACTGAAGCTAAAGTAGAATCTATACAATTATATCATATCGCCGTTTATTTCGATGCATATGCGCGGGCTCAGTCCACCTGACAGCCCTCTGTTCTGTCGGCGGAGAGAGAGACAGACAAGCATGGAGGTTTCGGCGCGCCGAGGGCTTCCTGCCGACGCTCCCCGGAGCTTCCCGGGGCCACGGTGCCGGCCGGTGCCGATAGCTGGGCGCCGATTTGTTCCCGGTGATCCGGCCGAGATTTCGGCGGGGGTCCCGACGCCGATGCGGCACCGGGTGTCCGGCGAACGGCGTTTTCAGCACCGATGGGTACCAGAGCGACTGGCGCTTGGATCGGGAGGATCAATGCGGGCCGTGGGCGCGGTGGAGAGGACAGCGGCGGAGAGAGGAGACGGGATGCGCTGGAACGGAGATCAGTATGGATGTATGGACTATTCTTCTGTATTAACAGTCTACAGCGGAGTTAGTTACACCATTGGTCGGCCGTGGCACATGGCACACCCATACACGGTCCAGCCATATACTATGTTTTGACCTATCTTGTTCATGTAAAGGACCCACCAGGTAGATTTTGAGATTTTTGTCCAAAAAACCCCATCTGATGGTTTTTGTTGTGACATATAACTAAATACAGAATTACGTAACAGCGGAAAGAACAAAACCTCCGACCAGAACAGTCATCCTTATGTATTCTCTCACTGTACAAATGTCTAGTTGTAAAATTAAACTACAGGCAAAGCAAGGCAAGGCAAACTTTAATTCAACGTGCACACAAAAAAATGCATAATTTGTCAGGTAAAATGACATTATCAACTTATAAAATGTAAAATAATATAAAAAAGAAAGAAAGAAAGAAAAAGATAAAATAGGTAAGTAAATAATAAAACATATAAATAAAAGAAATAAGCAATAACTATTTGCTTATTGCAATAACCATTTTGGTTGGGACGGACTGGAAACCCCTCAGGGTCCACTGCAGGTCCCCAAACCCTACTTTGGGAACGACTGATTCATTCTTTGGCCATATGAATAGGATCCTATAGGGAATCATCACTATAGATGGGAATAAATCACTATAAGAATATTATAGGAATATTACATACCATAGGAGATAAAAGAAAGAAGAAATAACACCATAATTTAGACTACAATAAGGCAAGGCAAGTTTATTTATATACCACATGCAATTCAAAGTGTATAAGAAGAGAGAATAAATAAAGAATTAAAATGCATAGAAAGAGAATAAAGATCAAGTTACATAGGCAGTGCAGAACACTAAGGTCACTATGCACTCACTATCGCAGACACACTATAAGCCCCTATAGGAATATTATAGGACTATTATAGGATTATTATAGGAGCAGCATGGTGGTGAAGAGAGTGGGAGGCTGTTCCTGGACCAGCATTTCATCACACAGAGGTTTGGAGGCGAGGGGGACACACAGGCGGCTGGGAGAGGAGCAGGAGGAACACCCCGAGGTGAAAACACACGGGATCGATTCCAATCAATCCATTCGATGATCGGACATGGAAGGGGGGATTGATCTGGCTCTGCCCTCCGCGAGGACGGCGCTTTGCTGCTGGATCTTAATCAACTCCGGTGAGTGAGGCGTTCAAATCTCACACAGCGGCTCCGTTTATTGAGATTAATTAACGGGACTGAATCAAAAAACAGGTGTGACGGTGCGTATGCAGATTAAAAATCACTATAATATTCCTATAATATTCCTACAGGGACTTATAGTGTGATTCTGCTACTCAATAGTGAGTTTATAGTGGGCTTACTGTACTTTTTTTAAAATCTCCTATTAAATCGCTATAATATTCCTATGATATTCCAATAATATTTCTATAGGGATTTACAGTGTGTCTGTGGTATTCAATAGTGATCTTATCGTACTTTATGGTATTTGATGGTATCACTATAATATTCCTGTAATATTCCTGTAAGGGCTTATACACGTTTTCTGTTATACTTCTATAGTATTCTTCTAAAATTGATTATAGGATTACTATACAGGTAGTTATTTTTCCTGGGGTATGAAGTCATTTATGCGAAATACTCGTTTTGGGGAAAAACATTGCCTGAAATGTATCATTCATCATCTCTAAAATTACTAAAAGTGACTGTAGGTACCTGCTGTCCTTTTAAAAAAAAATCATTTTTTTTAATGTGTGATGATCAGATCAGGTGTCACTTTTCAAACTCATTTTGAAATAAAACTGTTGAGTTGATCAGCAGTTATTTAAAACTAATGTAAAATGATGTGTCAACAAGTAACCAGCTGTTTCTTAGTTCACCTGAGTAATTACCTGATGTAGTCCTAATAATAAAGTGATATTTATGTTATTTTAATTATTGATCCACTTGGGAAAATTCTGTTATTGCTTGCTCCCCTAAAGTCAGAGATGTTGCAGCCCCATTTTGTTTTTCAGGCTGATAAGACAGATACATGAGCCCTACTGCAGCTTTAAAGTAAATAATAGTATTTTTTTAAAGAATCAGTAGCTCAGGCTGCTGATTAACACACTT